>NC_056732.1:1623371550-1623376550 GCF_019279795.1 Protopterus annectens
TCTGAGGAACAAACCAAACATAGGAGTCAAATATCTGGCCATTCTGTGGGTAGCCCTATAGTTGAGAGTTATGTCAACCACATAACACTGTCAGACCATATATCACGCAGAAAATCCATGTCCACACAAACCCTGTTAAACTAGCATTAATCCAACTGTATAACAGCAATACTTACATTCTGTCCCTAGGTCAGGAAGTTTTTCCTCCATTTTGTTGAGCTGTCTCCACATTTCTTGTTGTAAGAGGTATTTCCAACTAGCCTCTGTGATGTTGTTGCTCACACACCTCCATGATGTCCTCCTCACAGGCAAGGAAAAGGGTCAGTGCCCACATGAAGTACTCAAATTATAGGAGTGTGTTGCCATGTCATTTGGTATAGGAATAGCAACACAGCTGTTCTGCATGCAATTAGTAAGTGGGGGACACCAATTGGTGCACAAGCCATCAGCTGCTGACAAGCATTACCTTCAAATGGCAAGCTGCTACCTATGCAAAACAGATGTATACCCAACATCTCTGAGAGAGAGAGAGAGACAGAGTCAGACAGACAGACAAACAAACAAACAAAAACAAATAGACAAACAAACAGAAATCAGAAGCAAACCAACTATAAAAAAGGCATGTCAATCATGTATGCATGTAATGAAATGCAGTAGGGGGTATGTAATAATGAGAAATAGGACATTTAACAAATATTTCTCAACAAGACTTGCTCTACTGATATATTGCTGATCAGCACATATGGTCATAGCACCCAGGTCTGTCTGCAGTGACATAGATCACTGCTGAGGCCCCTGAGTCACCCCAGGAAAGGATGGCTCACTTATGACTACTACTGGAGTGTCTGTTGAACAATACTGACTGTGACATTGCTAGGTCAGCCAGTGAGATGTCATAAACATCCATATGTTACTTGTGAATACAACTATGATACACATGCTTGTCTCACAAATCTAAGAGAGATATACAGGGTATGTGCATAGTACACTACTGTCACAGAAGTGCATGTTGAACTGCATGTGATATACTGAGCTCATACCATTCAGCTGTCCAGTGTTACGCACACTGACCATATGTGTGCCTCATATTTGTAGTCATTTACTCATAAAGTTGTGTTATGTCTGGCAAATCATTGGCAAATCTTGAGTACTGACATTAGAACATAATAGCATACATATGAGTGTCAGACATCCTCCAGGGTATTTCTGTGAATGCAAAGCCTTCTGTGCTTTCAATTGACTTAAGTGTGTTACAGCAATATTAATAAAGTGTCACTAATGATGGGCCATTGCCCCCCCATTTATGTGTGGCATCCACCAGATGTCTTGCTCTAACAGGTTGAGAGGTATGACTGAGCAGCAAGAGTGTAATACAGTGTGCCATACTGACATAGAACAGATATGTATATCAGGTATTACCTGTGTACATGTATGCATGAGTAGGTGTACCTGGAAGCCCCATAACAACAGACATGGGATGTAAAATGTCAGGTAAATAAGCTGTGCATGTTGTACATGTGTGCAATCTTAGTTTCTGTACATCCAACAGACATAAATTTCTACAGCTACTGGTTGTTGCATTGCCCTGACACAGACATGGGTACTAGAATAAGCATGATTATCAGGTTGAAATTGGATAGGTGTCCAACTGTGTTATGACCTTGTGTCCATGCCTACTACAAACAGCTATATGAGCACCTACATAGCTGTCTGGACTCAGCAATACCTTACTTGTAAAACCTGCCTTCACCAAGATAGAGTAATCCCTTTGCTGGACAGTAGCAATACACAAACCACATAATTGGTTGCTATATTGGCTGTACAGGGCCAAGTAGGAGCAGCACTGACTTGGAAGCAAGTTAACGTTTGTCTGAACGAGCATATAAGGTCACAGGTGAATTATTGTAAGGTTAACTATGAGTACAAATTGGACACATCCACCAAGGCCAATTACAAGGCTGTCTTCACATATGTCTTCAATCTCAGAGGCAACAACCCAACCCACCCTGTAATAGTGGTCAATCACAACACACACACACACACACACACACACACACACACACACACACACACACACACACACACACACACACACACACACACACACACACACACACACCACAGCTATAGCCAACCTGCTGTAGACAGGTTAAGGGAAAAACATCACCCCCCCTGCCCACCATCAGTATGGGTGGATATGCACACCGCCCATATCCCTCCTCTCATCATCAGGGAACAGGTCCGTAATGCCTAATCAAAGTCAACAAAAGTATGTTTCCATGGGACATGATAACATCCTTGTCTTCCTCCTACATAAACTCAGGCATATGCTCCCAGCTCCATTGCAAACTGTACGCAAGCAAAGCATGAGCACCATTGTCATCCCATCTGCAAGGAAGACAGCCACTGTCATCCCTCTACATGAAGGTGAATGATGAATAGAGGAGTATGCAATTTACTGGCCCTCGTGGGGGAGAGCATGACACATCAGAACCAGGAGTGCAATGCAAGTTTATACAATGCTGATAGATGACAGGGGTATGAGATGATCGTAAGTGGTGGATAATCATAGTCAATGTTGATGGGCAGGTTATGTAAATAACTTTGAACAATGCATGAGGTCCTGTGATGTATTTCCCTGTTTATGTTTTCCAGGTGACATGCAGCGTCCAAGACAGCCAGCATACACTGCAGCTGAAAATGCAGCCATCACAGATACCATCATCCAGCACCATGGGGTGATATTTGGCTGTAGCCAACACAATCTGCGGCAGCGGTCCTCCCTGTGGGATGACCTTGTCCACAGAGTTAACAACTTGGGCCACCATGGACGCACATATGATCAGGTCAGGCATCTGGCAACTGACCTGATACATCATGCCCTGCAAAGGGATGCTGCCATTTCCAGGGGTTTGTACCACTACAGGTGGGGGTCCTGCCACACAGGCCCCACTTACACCAACAGAGGAGCTCCTTGCCACCCTTGGGGGGGCTACCACATACCAGCAAAGCCAACAAACACAAGTCGTGGAGGTGGGTTGCATCCAGGCAACAGGCAAGGAGCACCCAGGTAAGGCCCCAGTGCACATCAATTGAATACTGTAGCAGTCATACTGGCTTCTGTAGAGTGTCTAGATGCATATGTCAGGTCAAAATGCATTTGTGGGTGGGGTTTTGTAAAGCACACAAGTACACATCTGTGGTGAAGGACAGCAAATTGTGTAGTATCAAATCTTGTACTGTACATGTGCAGAAAAGTAGCATTCATCTTGTACCAATGCTACATGTGAGTCTGCTGACAATACCTCTCCCCCCACAACTACATAGGTACCTCTGGTCTGGATGTGGGACAGCACCCTGAAGCCAGTGAGTATGGGATTGTCCTGTTGTGGCTTACCAGTACACCAGGCATGTTAAGGTCATGCATTTTACCATGCACACAACTGTTATTCTTAGCCATATTAGGATATGTACATGTTCACTTGTGGTGGGGTTAACTACATTGCATCACAGGGGCTTATTTGAGGGAGATTTAACATATCTGTAGCATACCTCACAGTCTGTTATTGCAAGACATCTGGACAAAGATTGACAAAATTGGGGGACAAAAGCCCAAAACTAGGGACATATTTTAAACATTAGTCTTATATAGTGCATATAAAAGGTGTAAACACCCCTGTTAAAATGCCAGGTATTTGTGATATACAAAAATGAGACCACAATAGAACATTTCCAAACTCTTCAAACTTTTAATGTGACCTATAAGTTGTACAATTCAATTGGAAAACAAACAAATCTGTTAGGGGAACAATTATGAAAAAAACATACAATAAGCTAGATGCATAAACATACAATACACTAGATGCACAAGTGTGCACAAGCTGAAGTTAATACTGTGTTGAAGCAGCTTTTGATATAATTACAGCATTATGTCTTCTTGGGTACGCACCTGCCATCAATGACAGAGACTCTTTGATTAACACCAAATAATGGTCAGCTGTCCCAGCCAGCTGTCCTACTAGGACTTTCCTGACATTTACTCAGTTGTCTGCTACAGCAACAGCCATGGTTCACATAGAGCTTACAAAGCATCAAAGGGATCCCATTATTGAAAGGTATCAGCCAGGAGAAGGGTACAAAAACATTTCCACAGCATTGCATATACCATGGAACACAGTGAAGACAGTCATCAAAAGGTGGTGAAAGTATGGGGCAACAATGACATTGCAAAGAAGTGAACATCCCTCCAAATGTGATGAAAAGACAACACCAATACTGGTCAGGGAGGCTGCCAGGAGATGTACAGCAACACTAAAGGAGTTGCAGGAATCATTGGCAAGTATTGGTTGTGTACTACATGTGACAACAATCTCCTGTATTCTACAAATGTCTGGCCTATGGGGTAGGATTGGAAGATGGAAGCCAGGTCTGGATAAATTCTCAAGAACAATACATCAGTTCTCCCAAAAGCATGTGGAAAGATGTGTTATAGTGTAATGAGACCAAGGCTGCACTTTTTGGCCACAATTCCAAAAGGTTTGTTTGGTGCAATAACAACACTGTGCATCACCAAAAGAACACCATCCCCACAGTGAAGCATGGTGATGGCAGTGTCCTGCTTTGGGGTTGCTCTTCATAAGCTGGAAGTGGGCCTTTAGCCAAAGTGGAGGGGATTATGAACAGTTCCAAATACCAGCCCCCTTTGGCCCAAAATCTTCAGGTGTCTGCTAGAAAGCTGTAGATGGAGAGGAATTTAATCTTTCCACATGACAAAGACTCAAACCATAGATCCAAATAAAAAAAAAGAATGGCTTCACCAGAAAATAATCAACATTTTGGAATGGGCCAGCCAGAGTTCACACCTACATCCAACAGAAAATCTGTGGGTGTCCTGATGAGGGCTGTGCACAAGAGATGCCCTGGCAATCTGACAAAGTTGGAGGGATTCTGCAAGGGAAAGTGTGCAAATATCGCTAAGCCAAGATCTGCCATGCTGATAG
>NC_056732.1:1623381550-1623491550 GCF_019279795.1 Protopterus annectens
CCACCTGACGATAGTCCCCAGTGTGTCTAATGAGTACAGCCATTGGAGAGATCCCAGGGGTAGGATTTCTATTCCCTATTCACTCATCCAGAATTCTCTTGAAGAGGGCCAGTGAAGTGCTCTGCTTGACATGTATGTAAATTCTATTCCATATCGTGGGCAGTCTCTGGGTTATAAACCTGTCCCTCAAGCATGTTCTGTTGATTGTGGAAATGGGGTTGAGGTCTCTGGGGCATGTGGTGTGGACTGATTGGGTTCTTTAGATGTAGCATTCCTGACAGAGCTGGGTCAGACATGGCTTTGTAAGTCAAGCAGAGATCGCCTCTAAGTAGCAAATATGAGACAGAGAATAGTTGGAATTATTGGAGTCTGTCTATATAGGACAAGTGTTTAAGACCTAGAATCCTGTTTGTGAGCTACATTTGCAGCCTCTCCAGTTGTTACAGGTGTCCAGTGAGGTAGATGCCAAATGTACCATTGTACTCATTGACTGGCCTAATGATGGGAGAGTAGAGTGAGACAATGACCTCTTACTTCCTGGATGTAACACCCTTAGTAATGAAATGTGCCACATAGAAGGACTTTCTGAACACAGTGGCACTGTGGGGGTCAACAGAGATCTCACTGTCAACCTGTGTTCCCAGTTCTCTTATAGTGACTTCAGTGTTCAGTGGACTACCATCAATGTGGCAATTCATGGGACCCATGTTGTTCCCAAAGGGGATGGCAGTACATTTTCTTATATTGAGCTAAAGTCCAGGGTTCTGACACCAGTTGTAGGTCTCAGTGAGGCTTTCTGCAGGATGTCAACATCACGTGGGGAGGTAATAATAGCACCCCCCTTGCAGTCATCTGCGAACATTGTCACCCAGAGTCCCTTCGTGTCGGGATGAACTTCAGAGATGTAGATACCGAACATGAGGGGACCCAGGACCAAACCCTGTGGGACTCCACTAGTGACTGGTCAGCAGTCTGACATGGAGTCTGCTGCTTTCACACCATGGGTTCTATCTGTGAGCCAGTTTGCAAGCCACCTAGTGATATAGGGGTTGATGCCTAGCTGAGTGTGTTTGTCTATGATTCCTGAGTGGGGTATGGTATCCAGGGATTAAAAGGCCCACCTCTCTTGTTATTTATTCCATACTGTTACATAGTTATTGCATAGGGCACAAAGCTTATCGGGCTGTGGGATGACAACAGTAGGCCTTGCAAAGTGGAGATTGGGACTTGTACTGGGTGAACTACAGCAATAAAATTGCAAAACCTATCCCCTAACACACAATTGCCAGGACTGTGATTAGAACCTCTTATGATCTAGTTATTGCTAATTTAGTGTTATTCGTTTATCGAATGCACCATGGAGCTTATAGGGTGAAGGGTGTCTGAAGGTACTTCTAAGGTGAGGAATATCACCAGTCCTTATAAAGTATGGCAATGGGTGAGGTAATGGGTGAGAGAGGCCGCAAAATACTTTAACCTACACATATACACACTCTCATACACACATTTGGCAGGACTGATATTAGAACCCCTGCCTAACTATTTATTTGTATTATAGTGTTACACAAATATCGCACACACCACAGAGCTTGTAGGGTTGTGGGCTGCCCAAAGGTACTTCTAAGGTGACTTACATCAGCAGGACTGCTAAAGTAGGGCAATGGGCAGTATACTGGGTGTGAATGGGCTCAAAATCTTTAACCTACAGACACATACACTTTTACATTGGGCAAGACTGAGATTATAACCCCTACCTAACTAATTATTTGTACTATAATGTTACACAATTATCACACATGCCACATAGTTTGTAGGGCTGTGGGCTGCTCAAAGGTATTTCTAAGGTGACTGCCATCTGCAGGATGGCTGAGGTATTGCAATGGGAAGTGTACTGGATGTGAATGGGCTCAAAATCTTTCACCTACAGACACATAAACTTTTACATTTGCCAGGACTGAGATTAGAACCCCTACCTAACTACTTATTTGTACCATGATGTTATGCAATTATCGCACGCACCACAGAGCTTGCAGGGGTGGTGGGCTGCCCAGAGGTACTTCTAAGATGACTGACATCAGCAGGACTGCTAAAGTAGGGAAATGGGAAGTGTACTGGGTGTGAATTGGCTCAAAATCATTAACCTACAAGCACACTTGTTGTACTATGGTGTTATGCAGTTATTGCACACAACACAGAGCTTATTGGGCAGAGGCCAGTCCAACAGTACTTCTACAGTGAATGACATCGGCACATCTTGTGAAGTAGGGCAATGCGAGGTGTACTGGGTTGGAATGGACTAAAACACTTATTCCTACACACACACACACACACACACACACACACACACACACACACACACACACACACACACACACGCACACACACACTACCCCACACACTACTGTTACATATGCCAGGACTATAATTAGAACCCCTACCTATCTATTTATTTGTATGACAGTGTTTCGCAGTTATCACACGTGCTATGGAGTTTACATGACTGAAGCCAGTCCAAATGTACTTCTAAGGTGAATGACATTAGCAGATCTTGTAAAGTAGGGAAATAGGAAGTGTAATAGGTGGGTAAGGCATCATAATACTTAGACCTACAAATATACACACACACATACACACACACACACACACACACACACACACACACACACACACACACACATACACAAAGATAGGTGATTTGATATTCCAACCCCCACCTCAGTACCATCAAACAATTAATCTCATCGTCATGCTGGCACATGCCAGTGGTTACAACTGGTATGCAACTATCTGCAGCAGGACATCACTCTATGCCATTCAGGGTATCCCTGTGTATGACTCACTCTGTATGTGTGGCTCCCTGTGTGTCTCACTCTATCACTGTCTGTCCCTCTCTTCCTCATGTCTTTGTGTGTGTATGCTTGACATATTGTAATATGTTGCCCATATATATGTGTGCGTATCGCATGCAACAGATTCAGATATACCACATATGTGCTACCTACAGCTGGCTGTGGGCAGTCCTGTCTGATGGGTGTGTGTGTGGAGACAGGTTTACATAGCTGTGTGTATGCAAAGACATTTACACAATACAGAGATATATAGTACAATGTGGTTTCAGACATGGGCTTCACTTCTAAGTGTAGGAGCATGCTCAGTATGACCTTCTATAGTAAGTGTGGGAATCCATTTCAGGGATAGTTGTAACAGTCCAGGGTGTTGTGTGCTACAGCCATACCTTGCAACCTGTCTGTGCAAGATATCTGGAGATAGGCTGCCAATATGGGAAAACAGTGGGCCAAACATAGAGGGGCACTGTAACTATTGGTCTTATCAATATATGAGTTGCTTGCGTTACAGGTTTTTTTTAGCAGACATTTTCTGACATATGTAATGTTTGACACTGTACTGTATTGTGTCATTACCTACTGACAGATATACTTGGATCATCACAGTTATTTATCAGAAAAATACAGGATGGATGATGCACAGACCTATATTATGAGGTAAAGGCTGGACATTCTTGCACAATCCGGCCAGTTGGGAGGTGTGGCTACAGCTGATTGACTGATGAAGCTGTGTAAAAGGTCCAGCACCTTGGTGACATACTGGCTAGGGAATCTCCTGGTTGTGCAGTATTATTCTTGCCTGAAAGGTCATATCCTGGTGTGGCCATACATGTCCACTGTACAGATTCTCACAGATTATCCAGATTCATGCCTCATATATCTGGCCAGTTTTCCTTAATATTGTGGTTTACTAGCACATTTGTTGCAAATCACTCAGGGTTGTAGTCAGGGAATAATGACAGAACATTAGAGTTTCAGACTTTATACCCTTCATGACATCCATGCTACTACACACACCCTCTGTTATTCTTTCAACTTTCTAACATTATGAGAGCAATATTTCAAATGTGTCCCTATAGCTGGGCCTTTATCCCACCATTATGTATGGCTTTGTCCAGATTTCTTCCTCTATGAGGTTGAGAGGCATGCTACTAGCATTTAGTGGCATGGCCTTACATTTGCATTTTGTTGAGTGTGTTATGTTGGTAGTATGGACCCCATGACATTCCCTACAAATGCACTATGGGTGAGGCATGGTCTTTTTCCAGAGGCCTGTAGGCCATGTGAGACTGATGAAGGCCATCTGTAGCAAGGCAGTGCATTCTGTCACTCATATGTTCCCAGGCTGCCAGGCAGTGGACCCTGCCTGGGGTGACAGTGGTAAGTGACAGAATGCACTGCTGTGTTATTTCTCTATGAATGTGAGACAGACATCTGGACAAAGTCATGAGTAATTAGGTGACAAAGGCCTAAATATATGGACCATTGTAACTATTGGCCTTACAAACCTGGAAGGGTGATATAATAACAGATTTTACATTAACACACATGTTTCTATAGTGTATAAAGTGAGACACTAAAATCCATCATTATTTTCTGACTTTAGACTTTTGTGGTTTGCCAATGATTTGCCAGACAATCACTATTTCAGAATAAAGACACCACAAATATGATGCACACCTCTGTACATTTTGCAAAAGGTTTGTACAGTTGGCAGGTATTTGGTAGGCACCATGTAGGATACTGTTCATATGTGTGGCCCCCTGCACATGATCTGTCCAGCTTCCCGGCAGTAATGGATATTGACATCTGGATGTACAACTCCCACCATAGGTGTAGCTGATATGCAAAATAGTTGGCACTGCATTTCGTGGAAAATGGCCCTGTCTAACACAGTACTGTACCTAGGCCACTAGGACACAACAGCTGTGAGAAGTTGCTGGCTACATCCTGACAGTATTCCCCACACATATGCATAGCTCATTGATCCCTGCATATTGTGGACATGCAACAAGTTATTTTGTTGATTGGGACAGCCCTGGCAATGTGTGCTCTGCTGCTATTACCATACAAATTTACATGTTACTGCATTTCTATGGGAATATGAGTGTGGGGGGCACACCTGTCAATGGTACACATTTGCACAGACTGTGCTGATATTGGCTTTACATTTTGGTTCCATTTAGCATAGTATTGTGCCCTGTCTTGGAGATTAGAGGCATATCACTAGAGACCACAGATTAGATTACAATGCCATGCAATTCAGTTTCAGACTTCTTACCCTTTAGAGCCTTACTGCAAATGGAAGGCCTGCTGTAATATCACTGTGTAAGCTCTGTAGGGGGGTATTCCATCATTGTCACCATTTATGAGCCTTTGCCAGACATTCCTTTATGGTTTTCTATAACTGACTTGCTGGGTGTGTCTGAGGGGTGAGTATGGGATCCCCACAGTGACATCCATGCATGTGACCTATGACCCTCGCCTTAGTTGCCCCCCCCCCCACATATACTGCAGTGGGATTTATCACCAAGAATGATACATAACAGTGTGAGGAAGCCAGTATTATGCAGACATTTCCTGGTGTCCCACATAGCTGTCAGTTGTCTGCTGCTATCCCAGTAGGCCATCCCATTCCCTTGCATGCATGCAGAATTACCAATGATATGCTACCGGAACATAGTAATCCATTAATTTATTGTTAAGAAGACTGACTTACCTTGTGCTTGTGGCAGTTGTGAGGATGGGGCTTGAGGGCTGCCTATGTTAAATGCACACAGCACACTGCCTATACATGGTAAGTTACAGGTAATGTGATGTGTGTGTCATCCATTTTACTATGTGTGCGAGTCAGAGAGAGGTGTCAGTCCCTGGGTCCCTGCAGTGTCAGTGTGTGTGCTATGCATTGCCTCTTTGCCAAGGCTTGTCCATATTGGGCATGCCTCCATCTGCCTACAAGAGCAGACTCAGGGACTTCCTCCTCTGAGTCCCTCTGTGCCTGTGGGGACCTTGGCAATGGTGGGGGCTGTGTGGCCCTTCCCCATGCTATTCTTGCTGCAGCTGTTTCCACAGGATCATATTGTGTAGCATGGCATATACTATGAACATGTATGCACATGTGGCTGGACAGTACTGCAAGGTTCCACCAGATATGTCAAGGCAGAGGAACCGTAACTTCAGCATCCCAAACACATGCTCTACAATGATCCTGGTTTGTGCAAATGCCTCATTATGGCATTCTTGAGTGGGTGTGTGTCCATTTCTGATGGGTGCCATCATCCATGGCTCCAGTGTATAGCCAGCAACCCCCACAAGATGGCCATACAGTATGTCCCCACTGGCAAATGCCTGGTACAGCTGCAATGAATGCCAGATGTGGGAATTGTGATAGTTTCCAGGGCTGCCAGCACACACATTCATGATAATGCCCTGGGCATTGCACACAACCTGACAGTTGATGGAGGGGAAGCCCTTGCAGTTTATGTAGACCTTACCCTGATCACCGAGTGGTGCTTTGATGGGGATGTGCATGCAGTCTATCACACCCAGTATCTCAGGGTATTTTGTTTCATGGTGGAAAAGAAGCATATTGCTGGTCCTCTCCTCACAGGTGTAGGGGAGGTAAATATGCTCACTGGCATGTGGTAGCATGGCATCCAGGAACTGGTGGAGTACCTTGGATGCAGATGCCTGTGAGACCCCCATCATATCCCTAATAGGTCTTTGGAAAGTACCTGTAGCTAGTATTCTTAAGGCTACACATACTTAGTATCCACTGGGATGAGTTCCCCTCTGTTGGCTCTGGGTCTGAGTTGAGCCTGGCACAGCTCAATGATTTGCTGAAGTATGTCTCTGTCCACCCTGTAGCGCTCTACTATCTCCAGATCATGTAGCCCTTGGTAAGTTACCCTGGGTCTGAACACTCTTCTCCTCCTCAGTCTGGGGTGGTTGTCTGCATTATCCTCCTCTTCACCCACAGCCTCTAGCACATACTGATGGATCAAAGCAATAGCAGCCCCTAACATTTCTTCGGTTAAAATTTCCCTGCATGTGTACAACAGTGGTGCAGAGTTTCTGGAAAAAAACAGACTGTGAAGTTTTTGCATAGTTTATACTGTTGTGCTGTAGATGCTGCCTGTATGACTGGCCAACTATGATGCATTCCACCTGGCAGCTATGTTATTTGTACTTGATTGCTTTCATTCTGCTATTTCCCTTTTTTTTCTTTTTTCCCTTCCCATTCCCCCACCCCCTTTTAAGCTCCGAGGTGCGTTCTGCAAACTCAGTGCCCAAATGTAAACAGTCCTGCTATTTCCGGGGGGGGGGGGGGTTGTTCATTTTACACCCAGTGCACACTGTGCAAAACCATTTAGCTATGGTAAACAATGAGAAATAGCCCTCCTCTGGACACGAACATGATTTTCATTTCATGGAATAAGTCAGTACAGCCTGAGACACACCCCTTTGCTTAGCTGTGCTTAGCTAAGCTCATCATGGAGCCGTGGAGCACCAATGCGTTTACACCAAGCATGACACCCCCCCCTTTTCATGTCTGCTGCTCCTGCTTACACCAATCTCTTACAGCACCTACGCAGTTAGGTGCAGTTTGGCACTTAGCTTCTTTTTTGTGATTCAGTAAATTTCCCTCACTAGCATACCTCACTGCCTTAGCCCCTAGTTACAGCACTATACCAGAGCCTTTCTCCTTAAAACTATTGTTCCCTGCTATTGTTTTGATTCTGCATGCCATAGACTATAATAGCAAATGCAGATTTTACTTAGAATTGACTTTATTCAATTTTTTCGGCACAATCCCATTTGCATGCCGCTGCTCTATGCTTAAACGGCCAAGATCGGCCAGAAAAAATAAACTTTGATTTTTATAATTTTGCAACACATTTCTGTGCCAATGCCCATATGGCTTGACTAAGGATTAGAATATATGCTTTAGTCTAAGCTGTCATGTCTCTGTTTTGATTTTTGCAGAAATGTATTCGGCTAGTAGCTGAATACATTTCTGCATGCTACACTATTCTGCCACGGATGCCTGCCTGTTTACTGGATTGCTAATTGACCTAATTTGAATGGTTTTCAACAGCAAATTAGGTCACCTATGATTGAGTACAATGCTCCGTTTGGAATGTATCTGACCAGACACCTGCTGCAGCTTGAAAGGCCCCAAAAGTTCCTCACCAAAAGGATAAAGGGTCTCAAAAATATGTCTTATGCTGCCCGACTGAAAGAACTCCAGCTCTATTCAGTCTCATACCGCTTGCTCAGAGGTGACCTGTGCCTGACATATAAGGCCATGTCAAACCCAGATTTGATGACTATGCTTCACCTCAAAAAATCTAGATCCCTCAGAACCACAAGGGCGGGAGACTTAAACCTTGACACGGTTATAAATAGAACGTGCTGGAGGGACAGATTCATCACCCAGAGACTCCCTATGCTGTGGAACAAAATCCCGGTACATGTGAGGCAGAGCACCTCGCTGGCCTTGTTCAAGAGGAATCTTGACCAATGGATGGGAGATCGCAGATATACCCCAGGGATTACTTCAGTGTCACTGCTTGACAGAGGCACAGAAAAATGATAGGCATAGTTTTTATTCAAACTAAAGGGGTGGCGAAAGCCACATAACTATGGGCTAGGCTTATAAATGCCCTTGGGCAGATAGCCTAGTATGAACCTATGAACCTATGAACCTATTAGCATAATCCAGTCGTGTCCGTGGCAGAATAGTGTTAGCAGGCTCATGCATGTCCCCAGGCTTGCTTACTGGATCACTCATCAGCCATATTCCGTGCAGGAAAGGCTACAGTATTCCTGCATGGAAAAAACATTTATTGAATCCCAGGAAATGTGTTATGTACATCTTTAACATCACAACAACAGAATATAATGTCACAAAAGTGGACTGGGTCTTCAGTGGGTATAAAATCCTGAGGCAGATGACACAAAGCTGAACAATATTGGCTAATGTCATTTGTTCCAGAAGATTCATATAATATTAATCACAAAGAAAGTGATGCATGGCATGTATGTGGAGTTCTATCTAATTAATTGTGGGTGTTTATATATATATATATATATATATATATATATATATATATATATATATATATATTATTTATTTATTTATTTATTTATTTTTTTCAAAGTTTCTTTCTCTGAAGCATAACTTTTTGTTTCAACTTCTCAGTTCAAATATTTACCATTGCAATTTAGGTTGTTTCCAGAGAAGGGTGGACTGGTACAGCTCTGCACTTCTACAAACTGGTTTCATTTCTTCAGTACTCTCACTGTATGATAACACATTTCGAACAGTTCCATTTTTGTTAACTTTCTTAGCTTAGTGTCATTAATTTGCACAGTTCTCCACACAGTAGGCAGTGTGTATAAGCAGCACTCAGAGCCTAGCATTCACTGAGAGACTTCTGGACGTGCCCTCAGATGACTGAAACCAAAATGCTGCTCTCACCCATCCCTTCTCTACCACATCCTAACCATTAAAGAGTGTTAGGGGTGCCAAACTGACTCTATGATTTATCTATTTCACACCCATTTTAAGTAACACCCCAGGTTTAATTTCCTCATCTATCTATCTGTCTATATGTATACTGCAGGCTGGTGTGGAATACATGAACAATAAACAGTTTTAACCTGTCCCTCTCTGTGTTGCCACACTTCATAGCATCTGTATGCAGCAGGCCTTCAGGATATTAAATGCCGCCCACGTCAGCTTGCAAACATTTAAGAGTATCTTGTTTTCCATCTCTACACTTTGGCACCATGTGACCCATTTCTAATGGGATCAGTGGGGTAGCTACATTTCTGTACTAAACTGTTCCAGAGCTCAGAAGCAGCTTGCTTCTATGGCTCCATCTGGTCACCTTAATGCTTTCTAATTAATCATGCCTGTCAATGCAGCAATGAAGTTTTACTGAGTTTACACTGGATGTATTTTACTGCTGCTTACATTTTTCCTTCTAGTTCCATATACTCAGTTTGCAGCACTTCCAGTGGACCACACTGGTCCTTCACAATATTTACGTTTGCATATAGTTCAAATGCAGCTATATGGCTAGCTGTTCAGTTAGCAGTATAGTTGCATTTGAACTGTTTTCTGTTTACCCATATGCCCACTTGTATCATGGCTCAGTTTCAACAGATTCACTCCTATGCAGATCATAGACAGAAATGCTTAATCTGTTTCCAAAGCATCCATATCCCTCCTCTCCATACAACTGCCTTTGTTTTGATATGTTTCATGAAGGGAAAGGGCAACACACTGTGAGTTACAAGCTGAGGTATTGTTTTTCTTCTGCAACTTCAGGTGAAATGAACACGCTCTGTTAATTATTTGCCTTTGTGTTTAATTGCATACGTCTGTTGACTTTTTACATGGGAACAGGCTAAAACTTGTTTTATTTTTATTTGTCGTATTGGTGTATGTATGTATGTATGTATGTATGCATGCATGCATTTATTTATTTATTTATTTATTTGCTTACTGGGATAATGCACTAATCAATATTGACCAGTTTTAGGCTCAACCTGGGTGAAATACAAAATAGTTCATAAATAAAAAAATAAAGAAATATAAACAATAACAAAGTAGTTCTGACTAATTATACAGAAAAAAAAAACTTTGCATGTACATTCATAGTGAACAAGCACAGTGCCATGTACAATCAAGCAGAGTATAATATACATTAGTTTCTAAAGTGGGTCAGTCTTTAGTGAATCTTGAGATAACTCAGACTTGAGAATTCATATACTTTACGAATTTTATTTTGGATTTATAGTAAATGTACAACATTTGACAGTAAGTTAAGACATATTACATTAAACTTATTATTTTACATTTTGAAGTCACCTAGTTTTGATATTTGAAGTGAACATTTTAGGGTAGAAATAGCCTTACTTTGCATTTGTGCCAATGACTTCTGGGGGCATGCTCGTTGTAATCACTTTAGTACAATTTTTCTGAATTGGGGGTAGAATCTGACAGGCATTAGGACCCAAGATAGGAAAACTAAAAATAAGAAATAAAATAAAATAGCACATGCAAATGTCATGATTGAGACTGCATAGTAATTTGCTGCTCATCAGGCTTTTGCATGCTTAGCATTTTTTAGTTAATGGGTGATAATTGTCCAAATAGCACAGCCCAGAAGGAATAGGAAAAAGGTGTGAAATTCAGCCAACTTCATGGTTCTTTGATGCAGCTTTCCTTTCATTGTTTACCTGGTATTGTGTACTTGAGTGAAGGAGGTGTGTCAGTGACATCAACAACTACAATATTGCAGGTGGTGGAGTTGTAATAGTGTTGTTACATTAAGACTTTGCTGTGTTAACATGGACAAGGAAGAACTCTGAAGGATAGCTAAGGCCTACGTACACTTCTCAAATGTATATAAGTAATTAACACAACAAGCTATTTATTTTGAAAATGCATCATATATGCATCAGGTCATTTAAGAAACACTTTCTGTATAATATTCATTGCAAGTTATCAACATACACAAGACGACTTAGAAATTCAACTCAAACTGACCTGAATCGACCAAAGCCAGCACATTTTCCCTACCAAGTGAACCCATGTTTCTAATAGGTAAAAATTGCTTGAGAAAAAAATACCAACAGTGTCACAGCTAAGCACAGCCTTGAAATGATAGGGTTTCCCTTACATCAGTTCACAATTGACACACAATCAGAATCATCTTCTCTGTAACTGTAACATTCTGTGTCTTATTACTATTGTTCTATTAACCAGTCTTTAACAGGGGTAGATCTAACCAGGACAAAGCAAAGGCCCATGTTTTAAAACTACTGTTCCATTGGCCGGGTTTTAACAGAGGTGTGGCTAACTGAACATATTTTTGTGTAAACTGTAAATATTTACTAAACCATTCCAAAACAGAAACTATAAATATTTGAGAAAGATATATACCCCATTACATATAGTACATCATTTTAGGTTCATAGGTAGGTACTAGGCTATCTGCCCAAGGGCATTTATAAGCCTAGCCAGAGTGTGTCAGCTTTCACCACCCCATTGATTAATTAACTGATCATCTGTCAAGCAGAGCCAATGAAGTGATCCCAGGGGTGTATTTTCTGTTACCCGTCCACTCGTCAAGGTTTCTCTTGAAGAGTGTTAGTGAGGGGCTCTGCCTGATGTAATTTGGAATTTTGTTCCAAAGCATGGGGAGTCTCTATGACAGGAATCTATCCCTCCAGCATGTTCTATTTATTGTTGTGGCGAGGTTTAGCTCACTAGAGCATGTGGCATGCAGTGACTTGGATTTTTTTAAGTGGAGCATGTCCATCAATTCTGAGTTGGACATGGCTTTGTAAGTCAGGCAGAGATCACCTCTGAGTAAGTGATATGCCACTGAGTACAGCCGGAGTTTTTTCAATCAGGCTGCATAGGACATATGTTTGAGACCAGTAATCCTCTTGGTGAGGTACTTTTGTGGTCTTTCCAGCTGTTGAAAGTGTCTTGTGAGGTACATCCCAAATGGGGCATTGTAGTCTATGATGGGTCTAATGAGTAACGAGTATAGGGGCACTATAACCTCTTTATTTCTAGATGCGAACCCTTTAGTAATTAGATGGGCCACATAGAAGGATTTCCTAACTACTTTGGCAATATGATTGTCAAAGTAGAGATTACTATCTACCTGGGTCCCCAGATCTCTTATTACCTCTTCTATATTAAGGGGCTGCCACCTATGTGGTAATTCATGGGTGTTTTGTTTTACCCAAATGGAATGACTATGCATTTTTGGCATTTAGCTTGAGGCCATGACTTTGACACCAGGTGTCCATCTTAGTAAGGCCCTTTTGGAGGATGTCCATGTCAGCTGGAGAGTGAATTATGGCTCCCAGTTTGCAGTCATCGGCGAACTTGGTTAGCCATAGTACTCCTGTGTTTGCCTGTACTTCTGAGAAGTATATGCCGAACAGTAGGGGTCCCAGGACCGAGCCTTGTGGGACACCACTTGTGACTGGTTTAGAGTCGGACCTGGAGCCCACTATTCTTACAGTGTGAGTTCTGTCTCTAAGCCAGTTGGCAACCCATCTCGTGACGCAGGGATTTATGTTCAGGTTGGTGAGTTTTTCTGTAATACCCAAGTGGGAAATGGTGTCGAAAGCCTTGGCAAGGTCAAGGTAGGCTGTGTGAACCACCTTTCCCTCGTCTATGGCCTTGGTGACTGTCTTGAAGAAGTCAACCAGGTTTAGTAGGCATGATCTGCCCTTAACAAAGCCAAACTGGGTCGGGTCAAGTGTTTGGAGGTTCCCAATGTCTTTGTTAATGAGTTCTATGATGATGCGCTCCATAGCCTTGCAGACCAGGCTAGTCAGGCTTATGGGGTGATAGTTACCAGGGTCAGTTGTGGCCCCTCCTTTGTGGAGAGGAATAACTGTTGCTGTGCGCCATTCTATGGGTACATAGCCTGTGGAGAGGCTGAGGTTGAACAGCATGTTTAGGTGGGGGGTTAGTTGGTTAGGAAATGTGTTAAGTGCAATGGACACTCATGAAATAAATTCAGGGTACTTTTTATTATTCAAAAGCATGTCAGTGGGTAGTTTCCATATAAAAAGAAGAATCTGTGGTATCCTTTGAAGTCTCACAAAACCCAGTATGCAACCTATACTGGGTCAAAAACAAACCAAGAAAAAAACTTTGAAGTGTGGAAGGTGTGATGTTCACTTCCTGAATTATGTTAAGCACCTAGTTCATTAATAGGTTCATAAGTGTGTTCATAGGTGTGTACTAGGCTAATGGCCATGGAGCCTTTACAAGCCTAGCCCATAGGATTAACCTGGCATCATGCCACCCAACCTTAATTACCAGTGCCTCTGTCGAGTAGAGCCACTTGAGTGATCCCCGGGGTGAATTTTCTATTTCCCATCCACTCATCAAGACTTCTCTTGAAGAGGGCCAGTGAGGTGCTCTGTCTGACAAGTATGGGAAGTCTATTCCATAGCATGGGCAGTCTCTGGGTTATGAACTGTCTCTTCAGCACGTTCTGTTGATTGTAGCAATGAGGTTGAGGTCTCTGGAGTGTGTGGTGTGGAGGGATTGGGATTTCTTTATATGTAGCATTTCTAACAGAGCTGGGTCAGACATGGTTTTGTAAGTCAAGCAGAGATCACCTCTAAGTAGGCGATATGAGACAGAGAATAGTTGGAGTTTTTTTAGTCTCTCCATATAGGACAAGTGTTTAAGGCCTAGGAGCCTCTTTGTGAGGTACTTTTGCAGCCTCTCCAGTTGTTGCAGGTGTCTAGCGAGGTACATGCCAAATGGGGCATTGTACTCGATGACTGGCTTAATGAGGGAAGAGTAGAGGGACACAATGACCTCTTTCTTGCTTGATGCAAAACCCTTAGTAATGAGATGTGCCACATAGAAGGACTTTCTTACCACAGTGGCAATGTGGTGGTCAAAATAGAGGTTGCTGTCAACCTGTGTTCCCAGATCTCTTATAACGCCTTCTGTGTTCAGTGGACTACCATCGATGTGGTAATTCATGGGAACTGGGTTTTTTCCAAAGAGGATAATGGCCCATTTTTTGGCATTGAGCTTAAGGCCATGGTTCTGACACCAGTCGCTGGTCTTATTGAGGCCTTTCTGTGGGATGTCAACATTACTCGGGGAGTTAGTAATAGCTCCCAACTTGCAATCATCTGTGAACTTTGTCAGCCAGAGTCCCTTCGTGTTGGCCTGGACTTCAGAGAAGCAGATACCAAACAGGAGAGGACACAGGCCCGAACCCTGTGGGACTCCACTCGTGACTGGTCAGCAGACACTGTGGGTTCTATCTATGAGTAAGTTTTTCTTTGATTACTGAGTGGGGAATGGAATCAAAGGCCTTGGCCAGATCAAGGTAGGCTGTATGAACCAACTTTCCTTCATCCATAGCTCTGGTGACTGACTCAAAGAAGTCAACCAAGTTGAGCAGGCATGATCTACCCTTCACAAAACCAAACTGTGTGGGATCCAGAGGTTGGAGATTCCCTATTCTTTTTCTTCTTTCAGCTTTTCCTGGTTAGGGGTCACCACAGCAGATCACCTGTCCGCTCATGATTGGCAGTGGAGTTTCTTACAGTGTCGTGCTGCCAGCCCGGCGCCCAACCTTCCACAGAAGGCACGCACACACACACACACACACACACACACACACACACACACACACACACACACACACACACACACACACACACACACACACACACTCATGCCTAGGGCCAATTTAGAGTGTCCAATCCACCTACAGCATGTGTTTGGGATGTGGGAGGAAATCGGAGCACCTGGAGAAAACCCACGCGGCCACAGGGAGGACATGCAGACTCTGCACAGAAGGCATCCCACCTGAGGATCGAACTGGAGAACCTCTTGCTGTGAGGCGACAACGCTAACTGCTGCACCACCACAGCCACCCAGGTTGGAGATTCCCTATATCCTTGTTTATTAGGTCTGTGATTATGCATTCCATAGCTTTAAATATCAGACTCATCAGGCTAATGGGGAGATAGTTTCCAGGGTCTATAGTCGCTCCTCCTTTGTGTTGAGGGATGACTGTAGCAGTGCACCATTCGGTTATGATAAATCCTGAGGTGAGGCTGTGATTGAACAGGGCACACAGATGAGGTGCCAGTTCACTCTGTATTTCATGTAGAACACAGCCAGGGATATTGTCAGGTCCCATAGAAGCTGTATTCTTGGCCCTGGACAGTGCTGTTATAACCTGTGCAGCAGTAATACTGGGTGCCTGGCAATCAACTGGTAATGTGATTGGTCTTTTGGGGAGGGGGTAAAGTTGGCACTGAATCTGTTGGCCAGTATATTGGCAATATCTGTTGGCTCGGTATAGGAAGTACCATTTTGTAGTACCTCAGAGCAAATCTGGTTATTGCCATGGAGATTCTTTCCATAACTATAGAAGGCCTTGTGGTTGTCATTACTATCTGTTGCAATTCTGTTTTCATAGCTAGCTTTAGAGGATTTGATGAGGGATCTTAACTTTTTGGTGAGGCTGATTAGGGAGTTTTTCCAGTATTGGGACTTCACTTTATTCCGCATCAGTTTCCCCTTCTGTTGTAGAATTTGTTTATTGCAGGGGACCACCAGATTGGCTTCCTTTTTTTGGAGGAGAGCGTCTTGGTTCTTTTGGGTATGGTGAGATCTATACATTTGTGTACGTGTTCATACAGTGCATTGATGTATGATTCAGTGGTTATGTAACTGTTCTCCATTTGCATGGGTGCCATGAAGTTAGCCACCTCTGTTTTTAGGAGCCCAAAGTTAGCTTTGGAGAAGTTTTTCATGGTGGTTACCTCTGTGGGGGGGTGGGAGGGATGTGGATTTCCAAGGTGATTAGTATGTGGTCAGATCTAACCAGGGAGGAGTTGACTATTGGTGTAGAGCAACGGTCGCCCATGTTAGTAAGGAAAAGGTCAAGGATGTTGCTACCTCTAGTGGGGGTAAGAACGAGCCAGTCCAGGGCATTGGAATTAATGAATTCCAGGAAACATTGGGCAAGTGTTTTGATACAGAAATAGTTTTCCCAGTTAATGGAGGGGTAGTTGAAGTTGCCCAGTATGAGAGTGTTAGGTTGGAACCTAATATTCTCCAGGATGCGTAGGAACATGGAGTGTGAGTCTTGGGACATGGTTGGTGACCTATAGCAGGCTATGACCCAATGCTCTTACCCAATTTTAGCTGCACCTGAAGTATCTCTGATGCATTATGTTGGGCTACCAGTCTGTAGGTGTGCTCATCCTTTATTAATATGGAAATACCACTGCCTTTGGAGCGTCGGTCCAAGTTCTGGGGCCAAAAGGTGTGGAATGAGTTATAGCCTGATAGTGCTGGAGTGCTTTCTGCTGCTTTGAACCAGGTCTCTGTTACAGCACAAATGTCAATGTTCTCCATTTTAAGGAGTGCTTCAAGCGAGTGCATTCTGAGATTAAGACTTCTAGCATTGAGCAGCATGACCCTCAGATTGTATTTGTTTGTAGCTGTTACAGTGGTAATTTGGTCTTTGGTACACCGCTGCAAAAAAGACACTATAGGACTGGCAAGAGCCTTGGCCATTATCCGGAAGCCAAGGGGTGCCAGATGTAGGCCATCTCTGACAAAGCATCGAGGTCTGTCAATCATGTCATCCCAGGCAGACAGAAACCAGATCCCCTTAGAATGACACCAGAAACCTAGCCAATTGTTGAAATCAATCATTTTCTGCTTGTACTGTGTATCATTCTGGGTGAATGTAGGATACTACTCAGGGCTAGGGCCATACCCGCCTGAGCTACATAATCCAAGAGCTCTTCCATGTCCCTTTTTATGCAGTCCAGGGAGGTACGTCTCAGGTCACTCACACCCACATGTACAATGACAGAGTCATATTTGCACCTGTTGTTGAGGGAACTAAGTACATGCATTATGTGGTGGATCCTGGCACCTGACAGGCAGCTGACTCTTACTTTGTCCTTATTCAACTTAGTGAGTGGGACATCAGTGTGCCTCACTATCGAGTCACCTATGACTGCTGTTTTGCCTTAAGGGCTTTGGTTGAGTGGCAAACTGTTTAGAAGAGTTATGTGTCTTGTGATTAGTGTTGTGTTGTGGTGGTCGAGTGAGTTTCTGTCTTGGTGGTCTCTGCTGTTTGGGTAGATTTTTATTGAGAGCCTCTGCGTAGGTGGGTGTGTGGATTGTGTTTTTATGTGAAGGCAGTGCTGGTGTGTGTTCTGGAGGCCCATGTGTTCCATGTGGTGTGGTGCAAGTGTTGACCTTTTCCTCTTGACCAGCTATTCCGGTCTTGGCTGGAGAGTGTGTGTTTTCCAATTTGGATATACAAGTGGATCTCTTACAACTCTGAGTGTTGAGAAGTAAGAGGAGAGGGTTGTTAGTGTACATGAGGCAGTTGCTTCATTGCCTGAGGATGCCCAGCTTCAACAGGTTAATAGGAGAAAGCACAGGAAACTGACCTTTAGACATGCCTGGAGGGGTGGGCATTAATAATGTACTAAAATTCAAACTGTAAAATACATGCTATAAAATAATAAAATGGAAAATAGTAGGTAGTCCACAATTGAGTTAAAATTGGTAGGTATAGTTGAGGAATAGTAGGTATGGTAGTTGAGTTAAAAAATCCTTTATTGAAACACACAAACAAGTGATCCTAGTTGAGTATAATGAAAAGCATAAAAACATTCCTTATTTATATATAATCAGATTATTTGAAGTAAAGGAGTGGTTGCAGAGGGTGGTTCTATTAAGAGCAATAAAAGCATTGCAATCATTCCTTAAACCAAGTCCCCCTTCCCCCTTAACACCACAGTGTAATCAGAGACTGTGCTACATAAACTGAAGCTAAAAAGCAAGAGATAAGTTACAAGACCAGCTCCTTAACAGTTTATATAGGCTAACCAAATAATCCAAAATATAGTAATTAAGAAACTAACTAACAAAGCCCCCACCTATGCTGGTTTTAGTGAACAATAAAAAACAAACTATACAATATAAAACCAAAGTTGGTGGGGGACTTTGCCCCCCACACCTCCCCAACTATATATTCTAACTCCAGGATCGCACTACAGTGGGGAAAAGGGCAAAAACCTTTTGCTTGCCTTTTTCCAATTGTCGGGCAAATGAACTGTCAAGCAAATGGGCTGCCTGAAATTTCTGTCGGGCAAATGAACTTTAGGTCAAATTAAGGTGACCCATATATATCTATATATATATATATATATATATATATATATATATATATATATATATATATATATATATATATATATTATTAGGAAAATGTAATATTACTTTATGTGTTAGATAATTGCATTCTTAATAATTTTAGGTTACTTTGTTAACTTCATACAATTCAGGAAATAGTTTGCTAAGTGTCTTATAGAGATGTTACCTTATTTTCTGACTGGGATTAAGTGGTTTGATGGTTCTATTTTCTGTTTTCTATTTTGGAAAATCTTGGTTATAACACTTAAAAAGTATGTAACATTGTATACACAAGCTGCATTCTCTATCAGCCCTTCTGGTTTTACAAGATTAGTTTCCAAGCAGAGCAACTAGTTCATAGGTTCATAGGTTCATACTAGGCTATCTGCCCTAGGGCATTTATAAGCCTAGCCAGAATGTGTTTGGCTTTCGCCACCCATTTTAAATTTATTTTGCTATGCCCTTTTTCGAGGTTAGTATGCTGTGCCTCTGTCTAACAGTGACACAGAAGTGATACCTGGGGTAAACCTACGATCTCCCATCCACTCATCAAGACTCCTCTTGAAGAGAGTCAATGAGGGACTCTGCATAACCTGGACTGGGATTTTATTCCAGAGTGAAGGGAGCCCCTGGGTTATGAATCTGTCCCTCCAGCATGTCCTATTTATTTCAGTGCTGAGGTTCAAGTCTCTCGAGCGAGTAGCTCGATGGGATTTGGATTTTCTGAGGTACAGCATGTCCATTCATTTATACGTCAGGCACAGATTGCCTCTGAACAGGCGGTATGCCACTGAGTAGAGCTGCAGTTTCTTTAACCGGGCAGCATATGGCATCTGTTTGAGCCCTTTGATCCTCTTGGTGAGGTACTTTTGGGGTCTTTCCAGTTGCTGCAGGTGTCTGGTAAGGTACATCCCAAAAGGGGCATTGTACTCAATTATGGGCCTGATGAGGGATGAGTAAAGAGGCACGATGACCTCCACTGATCTAGATGTGAATCCCTTCATGATTAGGTGGGCTATATAAAATGTTTTTCTAACCACTTTGGCCACGTGGTTGTCAAATGAGAGATTGATATCAACTTGGGTCCCCAGGTCCCTAATTACTTCTTCTGTACTTAATGGATTACCACCTATGTGGTAATTTGTGGGCACTTTGTTTTGCCAAAGGGATGACTATACACTTTTGGCATTTAGCTTGAGGCCATGGCTCTGGCACCAGTTGTCTGTTTCTATGAGGCCCTTTTGGAGGATGCTTGTGTCGGCTGGAGAGTCAATTATGGCACCCAGTTTGCAGTCATCTGTGAACTTGGTCAGCCACAGTCCTTCCGTGTTGGCCTGTACCTCTGAGAAATATATACCGAACAAGAGAGGTCCCAGGACTGAGCCTTGTGGGACACCACTTGTAACTGGTTTGGAGTCTGACATGGCTCCAGCAATTCTAACCATGTGGGTTCTGTCCTTGAGCCAGTTTGCAATCCATCTAGTGACATAGGGGTTTATATTTAAGCTGGTGAGCTTATCTATAATGCCCGAGTGGGGTATTGTATCGAAGGCTTTGCAAGGTCCAGGTAGGCTGTGTGGACCACCTTCCCTCGTCAATGGCCTTGGTGACTGTTTCAAAGAAATCAACCAGGTTTAAGAGGCAGGATCTGCCCTTAACAAAGCCAAACTGGGTAGGATCCAGTGTCTGTAGGTCCCCAATATCTTTATTTATGAGGTCCATGATGATCCTTTCCATAGCTTTGCAGACCAAGCTAGTCAGGCTTATGGGGCGATAGTTTCCAGGATCCGTTGAGGCACCACCTTTATGGAGAGGGACCACTGTTGCTGTACGCCACTCTTTGGGTACCTATCCTGTAGTAAGGCTGAGATTGAACAGTAGTTTTATGTTTGGGTTTAGCTCTTCTTGGAGTTCATGTAGGACGCAGCCCGGGACACCATCCGGTCCCATTGATGCTGTTTTTTTTGCTTTGGAGAGGGCGGCTCTTACCTGAGCATCTGAGATGTCAGGGGGGCAACACTCTGCTGGGATAGATATTTGCCCTTTTGGTGGGGAGGGGGGGAGAAGTTTGCGCTGAACCTGTCAGCTAGGATGTTGGCAATTTCTGTGGGTTCAGTGTATTTTTTGTCATTTTGGACTAATTCTGAGCATATCTGGGAATTACCACCCAGGTTCCTAACATAACTAAAGAAAGCCTTGTGATTATCCTTAGTGTCCTGTGAAATTTTTCTCTCGAAGCTGGCCTTAGACAATTTTATGAGTGCCCGTAGTTTTTTGCTAATACTGATCAGTGATGCCTTCCCTTTTTGGGATTTTGCTCTATCATTTAGTAGCTTCCTCCTTCTATTGTATAGTTTGTTTATGGCTGGGGTCCACCAGACAGGACGTCTGCCTTTGGAGGATTGGGTCTTGGTTTTATTTGGGATTGCATGACCCATGCATTCCTGAAGGTGTACATAGAATGTATTTATAAAGGATTCTGTGGTCTGGGCCGTATTTTCCACAGGTCCGGGGGCTTTGAAGGATTCCACCTCGGTTTTGAGGAGTGTGAAATTTGCTTTAGAGAAGTGTTTCACTGTGGTTTTCTGGGCAGGGGGTGGGGTTGAGATGTGAATATCCAGTGAGATTAGTTTATGGTTTGATCTTACCAGTGAGGGATACACTTCTGGTCTGGAGCATAGAGTCCCCATGTTGGTGATGATCAGGTCCAGTATGTTTTCCCCTCTTGTGGGAGTGGTAACAAGTTGTTCCATAGCATTTGAGTTTATAAATTCTAGGAACCATTGGGCTAGGGTGTTGGAGCTAGAGTAATGCTCCCAGTCTATGTTTGGGTAGTTGAAGTCGCCCAATATAATGGTGTTTGGAGAGACCTTCATATTTTCCAGTGTTCTCAGAAAGGCCAAGTGGGGTTCCTGGGTTTGGGAGGGTGGTCTGTAGCAGGCTATAAACTGGAAGGCAGTTTTACCCACTGTTAGTTGCAAATGGATAGTCTCTGATGCTTCCTGCTTTGCCATCAACCTGGAGGTGTGGGTATCTTTGATGAATATCGATACTCCCCCTCCTTTTGTGGTTCGGTCCAAGTTTTGGGGCCAAAAAAGCATGGTATGAGGTATAACCTGGTAGTGCTGGGGTGCTCTCGGGAGCCCTGAACCAGGTTTCTGATACTGCACAGATATCGATGTTCGCCATGCTAAGGAGAGTTTCGAGTGCGTGCATCTTGAGGTTTAGACTTCTGGCATTGAGTAGCATTACTCTTAGTTTCTTATCCCTTGTGATACCTATGGAGGTGGGTTTGTCTTTTGAGCCTTGCCTAAAAAAGGCACTATGGGGGTAGCAAGAGCCTTTGCCAATATCCGAAAGCCCAGGGGTGACAGGTGCAAGCCGTCCCTAGCGAAGCATCGTGGCTTGTCGAGCATATCATCCCAAGCTGACAGGCATTGGATCCCCTTTGAATGACACCAGTACTTAAGCCAATTGTTGAAATTGATCATCTTGTCTTCATATTGTGGCATCATTCTTGGTGAGGGTAAGATGCTACTCAAGGTCAGGGTCATACCGGCCTGGGCTACATGCTCAGAGAGCTCCTTTATGTCTCTTTTCATGTAGTCCAGGGAGGTACGTCTCAGGTCATTCACACCAGCATGGACAATGACTGAGTCATATTTGTACTTGCCTTGGAGTGACCTGAGTGCTTGTGTTATGTGGCGGATCCTAGTGCCTGACAGGCTCCTCACCGTGACCCTCTCCTTGTTCAGCCTGGTGAGCGGGACGTCAGTGTGCCTGACGATAGAGTCACCTATTACAAGTGTATCGGGTGTGTTGTTTAGTCTTAAGGGCTGTGACTGTTCGGCACACTGGCTTTGTGAAATATGTGTTGCACGTGTTTTGTTTTGGGGTAGCGGTTGCTTGGGTGTCTGCTTTGGAGGTCTCTGCTGCTTAGGCAGATCTTTATTTAGAGCCTCGAGTATGTTTTGTGTGATTATGTGTTTGGTTTGCTGTTGTGGTAGGTCTATGTGAGACTGGAATTGTAGTGAGTGTGGTTTCCTTCTCCTCCTGACTGGTTATGCCAGTACTGAGTTGATAGAGCTTAGCCTCCAGTTTGGCTATATGGTTGCATCTCTCACATGTGTTGGAATTTGTTGGGAGGAGGAGAGGGTTGTCTGTGTACATGAGGCAGTTGTAACATTGCCTCAAGATTCCCAGATTCACCAGCTGGACCAGAGAGGAGATTGACAACTGACCTTTGGACATGCTAGAATAATATTGGGAATTCCTTAATAATTGAAAACAAGGGCCAGTGGGGAGTGAGGGTGTAGTGCTTTTAATTTTTATTGCTGACTTATATAATTGCTTTAGCGAGCAAGTGCCAAGTAACTTAAGTGCAATGTGTTACAGGTAACTTAAATGCAAAAACGACAAACAGTAACTTTCTTTCAAGTGAAACAAGGAAATAAGTACATTAAGCAATGCAGATATCACTAGTGATCCACAGAAGCACTGAGAAGCCGCGTATTAGGTGGAATTAGCGTTCCAGGGAAATAACAAGCAAACAAACAACAAGCATATAAACAAAGCTAGATTCAGCAGGCCTGGATCTAGTCTATGCTACAGCAAACAAGGTGTACCAATTTCAGTAAGATACAGTTCAAATATTCAGGCACTATAAACCTTTAACCAGAAATTCCCAGCTCAGAAGGGCAGAGTCCAGCCTTTTCTCCCACAAGAGTGCCGACCACAAACCTTCTTAATGTAAAATAACTGGCCTGAAGCCCAAGTGCTTAAACCAGAACTAATACACTTTAAGAATAACAGACACAGGGCTCTCAATCAGCAGTTCCCAACTTAGAAGGATGAAAGCTACCTGTCCTGCCACCATAGTGCATGCCACAAACCTTCCTAATGTAAAACAACTGGTCTGAAGCCCAAGTGCTTAATCCAAAAGACTTAGAATGATAGCTACACTTTAATCAAGTTACTACCAAGCAGTAATAAATACAATTGAATACTTTAGAGAATTCCTGGATTAGTGCTCAAGTTACACAAACAAAGCTAGATCCAGCAGGCCCGAATCCAGTCTATGCCACAGCAAACAAGGCGCACCAACTTCAGTAAGAAGCAGTTCAGATATGCATGCACTATAAGCCTTTAACCAGAAATTCCCAGCTCAGAAGGGTAGAGTCCAGCCTCTCCTTCCACAAGAGTCCATACCACGAACCCTCTTAATGTAAAATAACTGGCCTGAAAGCCCAAGTGCTTAAACCAGAATTAATACACTTTTAGAATAACAGACACTGAGCCCTCAATCAGCAGTTCCCAACCTAGAAGGATGTAAGCTACCTGTTCTGCCACTACAGTGCAGACCACAAACCCTCTCAGTGCAAAACAACTGGTCCGAAGCCCAAGTTGCATTATTTCACTTCCAAACAGGGCAACTAGTTACAATATTTCACTTCCAAACAGGGTGATTAGTTGTATCATTTCACTTTAGAACCATTTGTGTGGGCCTGTTAATGCTAGGTGCAGTCATGCAGGATTACTTCATGACAGTTTTTTATTTATTTTATTAAACATAAATTTGTTCTGCACATACTTTTAAGTGTAAAAAGCCCATGGTTCAGCTGGTTTAAGTCCATATGGTGTATTTCTGATGGCTACACATATAAGGGCACATTTGTTTTTCAAATGGGACACTTCTCTTGACTGTATTCTTACACATTTAAACTAAGATGTGAATTTAATAAAGCCTACATGGTCTTTTTTACCATGTAGGCATCGTGGCATGGTCCTTACACAAAAGTAAGCAAGTTTGCAATTCAGTAAACACAGCTGGGTGGTGCGCATGCAAGCGCCAGCATGGAAGAATCACAGGCATGCAAATCACGTCATAAACAGATGAATTTCATGCAAATGAAGGAGTTAGATTGATCCATCAAGCAGATAGGCAGCCCTGCAGACCCAGTGTCAGTGTCTGTAGTGTACATAGAAAAATTCTGTATACAGGATTTTAGACAGACAACAGGGGCTGTAAAAATGTAGGTAGATGGACAGAAATGGCACAGTACATACAGATGTGTGCAGAACTATCCACCGTGTGTTCCAAAACATAAGGGAAATAAGTTAAAATTATTTTATTTTGTAATGATCTGGGTATGTTTACACAGCTCACCAAGGCATGCAAACATGCTATTATGAAAAAAAAAAAAAAAAAGAGTGGAAAAACCACATTTAATAGTATGTGACAGACATGTATTATAGGACCCTGTGTGGAGTACCTACAATGGTGGAATGGTGCTGTTGCTAACAAGGTTGTAGCATGTAGTTTCCAGGTTGTGTGCATGGAACCCTATGCAAATGAGGTGGGGTTACTGAATAGCATAAATGGGTATCTGTGTCCACATATCCCTTCAGTGTAGGCACAGAACCATGTTGGTGTCCACAGAAGAGGTAGCTGACATCAAGAAGGGGTATGTCTGAGGACTCATTGGAGCTCAGCTGCACCTGTTTGTGTGGCATGCCGCTGTGCTCAGCAGGGTGGTGTGTACACTGACTGCTATACTTTATTTACCTTCAGGGCACATGTTTCTGTATGTTTGCACGGCATGCCACCATGCTGAGCATGACTTTTCAGGGGGGTGTACAATGACTGCTAAGCTTTGTTTATCTTTGTGGCACTTGTTTCCATGTGTTTTCATGCCACCGTGCTGAGTGTATCTAAAAGCCAATGATATTTTAATTACTGATGACTCTTGTTTCACTTAAACTAGGGCCATTAAATCTTCTTAATGATGAACTTAGCAGGTGGAATACATCGTAGGTAGCCAATCACATAGTCAGCACCTATAGTAGAGCACTATAAATGAAGCATACACCCTACATTCTTATCCTTATATGCTATCCTCATTGTAGCCATATGGTTGTGTGAGTCTGTTAGAGCATTTTACAATATGTTATGGAACCATGGGACATATGGACTGAACGCATAGAGTACAGTAGCCTTCGACTGCCACTGGTCAGAAAGATGTGGATGCATTCACTGTTGCACAACCAATACCGAGGGATTTGGGACATACATCCCGGACTGCCACTGGTATACTGAATGTGGCAGTCATCACAGCTATCATTGTGTGCAATGGCACCCTTGCCATGTCACTACAGAGGCATATCGTACAACTATAGCAGCCACACAGGTTCCAAGGTACACCAATACATATTGTAGAGATTGCAGAAAAGTAAACCGGTGTAGGTTAACTGGTCTCCCAACACAACAACAGCACAAAATGAAAAGAACAGGAGATATCAGATGTCTGATGAAGCAGCTTTGGCTGCAAAAGCACTCACCTTTTTACTTGGATTAAATTGTTTGATGATTTTATCAGCCATGGTCTGGTATCTCCTATTCTTTTCATTTTGTACATATTGTAGAGAACATGTCCTATGGAGTACATGTCAGGACCGTACATGTGTAGTCTGTCTCCAAAATGCTTTGGAGAGAATGTGTATGGCTCCATACAGGGAGGTGTCAGTTCCCACTGTGTACCTCCTGTGTATCTATGACAGGACTAACACATGTGTCACCTGTGCTACACATCAACATCAGTGTGGTATGCATAGTACATGCTGGTGAGCCAGGTATATGACACAGGCAGTACACCCTACATGAAACAGGCCTCCCATGCATGTCATGTACACATCTGCTGTAACACACATCATATACAGGTTACACACTGGGATACAGAACACAATAATCATAACTGTTGCCAGGCAACTGTTGGTACTGGACACAGGATATATGTATATGTGTCATCTCCATCAAAACCCTGGTGGCACTTATGAAGGGTGGCAGACCTTTTCACAGATTAGGGTGCGTGAGTATGCTGAATGCCAACATTGTCCTTGTTAGCCTGTTATACACATATGAACCTATGGAGCCATGCAGTTATAGTGCTGTACCTTGCTGATGACATATTTCTGCTGTGCTGACATGCCATCCTGTGCTGCTTTATTTCTGCTGTGTATCCATACTTTATACAAGCAGGCTCCTCTAACAGAAACATAAACAGGCCTGTGACACACCTGTTGTTGTATAACTATACAGCCAATTCAACAACATACAACATAAGGACCACATAAGGTACACAATTGTATGTGGTGTACACATAACAAATACCAGCATACAGTATCTCTCGTTGACCACTACAAGTGGCATGGTGAACCAACACTGCATTACATGAGCACATGTTAAGGGATATATTCACACTGTGCATCAGACCCATAGCTTCATTCCCTTGTATCAATGTCAAGGATGACAGGGATGTGACACAGGTATCATCACTTGCACAGGGTGCTGTGTGGGGGTGCAGGAAGTCTAGACTGGCCCAAATGGTTGACATGTGTGAGTCAGGGGGAGCATGTAACATGGACCATGGAGAGGTGCTATGTGTGTCTGTGGGTGACCTGCATTTGACAGTGGTGTATCCCCAGTGTGGTGATGCTGTCACAGATGTCAGACTGTGTGGCATCCATAACCCTAAGAATATGCCTGGTGTTCCATTCCGAACATGCCTGTGCCTCCATGATGACCCAAAACATGGTCTGGGTGACCCGTGATTTGACACCTGCAACAGGTGGTGGACAGACAGCAGGCCTCCTACAAGCACTCATGTAAATCCACCTGTGTGGGACCTCACGAGCACTCTGGCTATGGCCAGTGTCTACACTCACTGGAGCCATAGTTGCCTACTTACCTGTTCAATGTCTCCAGCCTCTGACTTTCCAATATCTGGCCTCCAGGGAAGGGGAATGTGTGGGCATACAGACTGTGTGTGATGACAATGGGGACAGAAGAGTGATGTCTACCTCTGGGACAGATTCAGCCCCCGACCCCCCCACCTGTGCCTCACTGTGGCCATGATCATCATCAGTATCCGAGTAAACACTGGCATCAGGTTTTGTATGGGACAGACTCCAACCCCCATGGTCACCTTCAATAAGAATGAAAAAAGCAGTACATTAATACCTGCACTATTGTTATGAAAAGCATCCAAGACTCATAAAAATGAAGACCCACAACTGGATTAGAGGTAAACAACTTCCTTCTCCACCTTTGTCCACAAAGCACTACCTTGGAACACAATTCAAATTAAACTCGGGACCTTTCTAACCATCACTTGAAGTAAATCAAGTCAAACATGACCAGTAATATTTACTTTTTATTTACTCAGTATGACACTATAATTGAAAAAACAACACATAAAACCCAGTACAACTGTCTACACAATTATATGAAAATATACATTTCACTGCCTAATACATTTGCCTTCAACCTGTTGTATTTTAAAAGGCATTTTAGATTCCTTGCCTCAGTTAAACCAGGAGCCATGTCTGCTCTTACCTGTAAGTGCCATGGTGTATCTGTTTGTTGAACTACACTCCTGTTACTACTCCTTCTCGAAACCTTAGGTACCTCTTCCAGACTGACATTTAAAAACATCCTACTCTGTTTACACACATAATTACGTGTACACAGGACATTATTCTGGCCCTTAACCATACTAGACTATAATTGTTCCTTAACAAAACAAGTATCATACTTACCAGGGGCAGGACCACGGCCTTAAGCATTACCTGACGGACCTGTGAAAAGTTGAAGGTGGGGTAATGTCAGTACCACTGCATGTTGCAGCATAAGGTAATACATACATATATCTCATATTTACAGTAGCTACTGTGTTACTTGTATTGGTCCCAATCTGCATGTGAGCGTATACCTGAGGTTACACCCCCCCAAAAAAACAAAGACCTGACCCCCACATAAAAGTATCTACAGGCTGACACACTGACTGCTGCAGTATTACAATGCTGATCACAGTAAGCTGTGGAAACTGTGGCACCCAACTTCATGATGTACAGTGTGATGGATGCCTGGGAGCTGTTGCGTGTGCCTAGGTACACCAGGAATTCCTCAGTGGCTGAGAGTTGCTGTTCCACTGCAGGACCTCCGTCAGTGATAGCACGATCCTTGGCTATATCTGCTGCCCATCAATGTGCAACATTAATCATATTGGTTGCCTAGTGTTAAACCTCTTCATATGTTCTGCCCTGCTGGCCCATGGCATTAACATCATGGACAAGGTCTGACCACAATGCAGCCCACTGTTCCCTAGTGTGTCTCCCCCTGGATAGCAGGATGTCATGATGCTGCCTTAGTCCTTGCAAGATTATCTCATTCTCTGCATCCAAGATGGGTGGGTGTCATCTGTGGTACATTATTCCTGAAAGACAACACAAGAGGAACACATTACAGGATAAGATACATGGATGTCCACTATGTACAGATACAGCAAAGGAAAAATGGCTGGCACTATCCACTGCTTGCTCACACATGACATAAGCCACAGTGTGACAATATACAGTACTATGTGTGTGCATACAACCAAGATAGTAGCATTACTGAGGTATTTCCCTGTGTGCCATGACAGCTTCTGCTGTATGATCTTACACCCAACACTCCAGTTCACTGCAGTGTGTCCCCTAAGGCCAACCACACAATAATATGTCACAAAAGCAGTGTCAGACGAATAGCAGTGTGCAATAACTACCACTATATAGGGATAGTCCCACAACACCAGTGTGGCACACTGACAAAAGACAATGCCATCCTTATGTATTTTATTTCCCCTGTAGGTGTAAGTCAGCAGAGTATCACTGTCATGTCAATACCACAGGTCTATGACCCACTTACTGCTGTAATCCCTATTCTCCATACCTCTATCCTCCCATCTGAATTCTGTTTATACACAAAAAAACAGTTACATACCTGCTAGAGTGCAGTAATCTTCTGTTGAACTGTGTGTCTGGTAAAGTTTCACAGAGGCATGCTCTGTGTCAGTAATGTCTCATAGAGAATGGTTCCCCATAGCTAGCTGCCTGCCCTTTAAACATACCCCCTATCAGCAGGTGATTACCTCTAAACCATCTGTGCTTCTGAAATGCTAATTGCAGCCAAAACAGCTGAATTGTACTATCATTAGCCAATGGCAGGCAACCGGTGTGCAATATATAAGGCCTTCATGTAGACCTGGGCTCCTTTCTTAGATGTTGAGATGGACACTACTGGAATGAGGAGACTTCATTGTCCCAGACGGTAGATCTGTAGCAGAAACCTTTACATAGTTCTGTGTGTACCACAGGCTGCAGCTGCTGCTGCAGGTAGTAGACACAGGCAGAGAGTGTGAACACTTTGGAGGACAGCAAGCTGTAGGTGTATCTGTGTCAGCCTTGTTGTAGAGGCAGGGACAGGGTGAGGGTACCCTTTACACTCCAATTAAGGCATGTGTTTAAGGTACAAATTTTAGGCAGCTGTGTCAATAACAAAATACTAGGTGACATTTAGTACTGCTATACAGATATGTGAAGTCTGTCCTTACTGACAGGCCTGTGACTTCATGCACTGAAAAGTGGTTATTTAATTTGCAATGCTTTGTTTGGATAAAGAGTGAATTTGTGATCTATTAATTGCCGCCTTCACAATTATGTAATTGAAATGCAGCACACCACTGGATTTGAACCCAGGACTGCATGTAGCCAAGTGTACTGTATGCAAGTCCTTTAACAGACTGAGCTACTGAGTCACTGCTCCAGAAGGTGCACTTGCAAGATATATGTGCACACATACAGGCTCTGACAAACATTTTCTATATCTATCAGTATGTGCGTGGCTTTATATTGATGTATTTCTGCACCAGAGTCCCATCTGAACATGTATTTTGCCATGAATGTCTTAGCAGGTAACTTTCTACATGTTGCTGATAAAAGGTTCATAGGTTCATAGATTCATAGGTAGGTATTAGGCTATCAGCCCTGGGGCCTATACAAGCCCAGCAAAAAAGGTACCCTGGCTTTTGCCACCCAAGAAAATTATTTTCCTGTGCCACTGTCGAGCAGAGCCACAGAGGTAATACCCGGGGTGAATTTATTATTTCCCATCCAGTCATCAAGATATTTCTTGAAGAGTGCTAATGAGGAGCTTTGTTTGATATAGATAGGAAGTTTATTCCAGAGTATGGGAATTCTCTGGGACAGGAATCTATCCCTCCAGCATGTTCTGTTTATTGTGGTGACATGGTTTAGGTCCCTAGAGTGTGTAGCTCGGAGGGATTGGGATTTCTTTAAGTGGAGCATGTCCAACAGCTCTGGGTTTGACATAGCTTTGTATGTTAGGCAGAGATCACCTCTGAGTAGGAGATATGCAATGGAGTAAAGCTGGAGTTTTTTGAGACGGTCTGCGTAGGGCATCTGTTTGAGGCCGGTAATCCTCTTTGTGAGGTATTTCTATGGCCTTTCCAGTTGTTGTAGATGTCTTGTGAGGTACATACCAAAAGGGGCGTTGTACTCTATAATGGGCCTAATGAGTGATGAGTAGAGGGGAACAATGACCTCTTTTTTTTCTGGATGAGAAACCTTTTGTGATGAGGTGTGCCACGTAGATGGATTTCCTGACTACTGTGACAATGTGATTATCAAAGGAGAGACTTCTGTCCAGTTGTGTCCCAAGGTCTCTTATCACACTTTCAGTGTTAAGTATACTACCACCTATGTTGTAGTTCATGGGTACAGAGTTTTTACCAAAGGGGATGACAATGCACTTTTTGGCATTGAGCTTGAGGCCATGCCTTTGATACCAGGTATCTGTCTCAATGAGGCCCTTTTGTAGGATGTCCACATCGTTAGGAGTTTTGATTATGGCTCCTAGTTTGCAGTCATCTGCGAACCTCGTTAGCCAAAGACATTCTGTGTTTGCCTGTACTTCAGAGAAGTAGATACCAAACAGGAGAGGACCCAGGACTGAACCCTGTGGTACTCCACTTGTCACTGGTCTGAAGTCGGATTTGGAGTCTGCTACTTTCACAGTATGGGTTCTGTCAGTGAGCCAGTTGGCAACTCATCTTGTGACATAGGGATTTATATCTAGTTTAGTGAGTTTATCTATAATTCCAGAGTGGGGGATGGTGTCAAAAGCCTTGGCAAGATCTCGATAGGCTATGTGAACCACCTTACCCTTGTCAACAGCTTTGGTGACTGCTTCAAAGAAGTCTATCAGGTTTAAGAGACATGATCTGCCTTTTACAAACCCGAACTGGGTGTGGTCCAGAGTTTGGAGATTACCAATGTCTTTGTTTATAAGTTCCATGATAATACGTTCCATGGCCTTGCAGACCAGGCTCGTCAGGCTAATGGGGCGGTAGTTCCCGGGGTCTGTGGTTGCTCCCCCCTTGTGGAGTGGGATAACCGTCGCTATGTGCCATTCAGCAGGCACAAAGCCTGAGGTGAAAAGAGCACATTTACCTCCTATCACAGGCCTCAGTTACATCAATTATCATGTGTTTGGCTGTCTAGTGGTGTACTATTCACCAGAATCCAAAGTGCACTCCCATTTTTCCATTAATGTTTATTCCAGTTTGAGCAGTGCAGCATGGCACATAGCTCCCCTCAAACATACCTAATGACTGTAATCGACAATTACTATGTTTTGTTTAAACCACCTGTTTTAATTAAGAGTTGCGTGGTGTGGTGAGTTAATGCAGTGTGCTGCAGGTGTGATGGGCTTGGGTTCGAAACAGAGGTGTTTATTTTGTACATGTGATTTACAATGTTAAAAACACTTGTACTCATTATAGCTCTATTTAGCTGAGCTAAGCAAAGCTGCTTGACACAGCATGCCACACAGCTCTGCGCTATAAAAGTATAAAGAAAAGAAAAAAGGGGAGATAGGAAAGTAGTGAAATGGGGGCAAGCACGGGGTAAACATATTGAAAGCAGGGAAGGATGTACAGGAAAGGTGTAGGAAAGAACCACACCTATCCATTTCTTGTAAAGCAACAACTGTGCACTTTGACAGATTTGTACATGAATTTGGAGGGTCTATATTAGAGCATCGAATGTTCTAAATATCGAACGCACTAAAGAGTGAAAATGCAGGACCTCAAAGTGCTTTTTTGGGATTGCAGTACAGTGAAGATAAGAATATTTGCCCTTTTCTCACTGTAGAGTAATCTCGGAGTTGGAATATATATTTAGGGGGGTGTGGGGAGTGCAGCCTCCCACAGAAATGATTTTGAGGTCTTGCATTTTCGCTCTTTAGAGTGTTCAATATTTAGAACATTTGATGTTCTAATATAGACCTGAATTTGGATTCTCAAACCCCAGAGAGAGGGGTGAGGACAACATAACTGCGTTGTCAAACCAATTGGACCGAATTACATGTGTCCAGTGGACACATGTGCAAAATGGAAAGCTATGCATTGGACAATATTTTATTTTGGGACAGGTGCCCATTTTTTTTTTTTATGGTGAGAATGGAATGTTGGGGAAGGGACATAGGTACATATGGGGGAGGTAAGTTGCATAGGTGAGGATGCATTTATTTATTTATTTACTTACTTATTTTACATTTGTTGACCAGGTATGTCCAACTGAGCTGAGGGGCCCTTTCTTTTTCAGTGGACGCCCAGGGAGAAAAGCTCCATATATTAGGCAATTATCAGATAACTAAACAGTTAATTAAAAAGATAAAACATAATCCATACAATGTGTCAAGGTAAACATTTAGAAGTGAGTTCAATAAGAATGAGATGTAAATTAATTATGAAATTACATGATGCATTAGAGATCAATTTTACAGATCGTAGTTACGGATTAACATGGACCATTGAATGATTTTCATAAAGGCATGGGGGGAGTAGGTTAAGAAAACAGTTTAAGGATCCTATTAGGAGAGATGGATAGTGTGAATTGTGAGAGAGAAAGAGGAATGCAGGAGATGAGCTTTCTTAGGTAAGGGGAAGGAGTTCAAGGGGGGTGAGTACAGTGGCAGGTCCAATGTCATTTATGATATTCTTTGATGGCAGCCTTAAACTGTTTAGGATGAGTGAGGGTCCCAATTTCAAGAGGGAGTTTATTTCAAGCAATAGAAGGAGGGTAGCTATATATGCTGCATTCGAATTTGGTCTTGGGTTTATTGATATTTAGTAGGTCTTGGATAGAGCTCCATAGAGGTCTAGTAGGATATTAGTGGGAGATGAGGGAGGATAGGACTGGTCAGAAGGAGGGCTGGAATAAGATAGAGTGGATGATATGGAGATGAGACAGGAGAAGTAGATGGGGTAGCTCAAGCCAGTTTAATCTTTTTAGAGAGAGACAGTGATAGGATTTGTAAGGTTGTTGGGTATTTTATTATAGGTAGACACTAGTTGTGATAGTAGAGAGGAGCTGAGATTTGTGAGAATTTGGGAGCTATATGTTAGACTAGGTAGGAGGTAAGTGTGGAAGAGAGTGATCATAGCATCTGTGATCAGGAACTTCTTGCTTCCATACAGGAGTCCTAATTTTTGATGGGTTTTTCTGATGCAGTTATTTACATGTAAGTCGAATTTAAAGTTGATCATCAATGATGACACCGAGACGTTTTGTACTGGATTCCACTTCACTGGTGGTGTTATTAAGTGATAGTATGGAGAAGGAGGGTTTACTATGGTTAACAATTTTGGGGAGAAAGAGTAACAGTTTTGTTTTTTTTTTGGGGTTGAGGATGAGCAGGTTATTGGTGAGCCAGGTTTCAAATGAGTTAGAGGATGTTTGGGTGGCAGATAGCTCAGAGGGAGAGTTGGCAATGGTGATGACTGTAAAGTCATCAGCATTTTGAACTAGGGAAGACTGAGGACAAGAAGTATTGAGTAGATTTATAAAGATATTGAAAAGTAGTGGCCCTAGAATAGATCCTTGGGGAACACCCATTCTGACAGGGAGAGTAAGGGACAGGGCAGAGAGCCATCTCACTGATTGCAGTCTGTCTGTGTGGTAGCTGTAGAACCATGCAACAGTATCAGAGGAGAAATTAAGGTCAGTCAGTTTTTCCAGTAGAAGAGAGTGAGAGACACTGTCAAAAGCCTTTGATGTTGAAAAATAAGCAAGAAATTAGTTTGTGGTTGTCTCTGGCTAGTGAAATTGTGTTAAGGAAGGATAATAGGGCTGTGGTAGTGCTATGTTTAGGTCAAAAAGCATGCTGAGTGGGTGTGAGGAGATTATCCTGTACAAGGTATTGCATGACTTGTTTGTGCACACATTTTTCCAGAACTTTAGAAAGAGGGGAGAGGCTAGTGATAGGTCTGAAATAGGTGATTTCTGAGGAGTTACCACCTTTGTGAATAGGTAGTGTGTAGAATTGTTTCCAGATAGAAGGGACTTTAGATTCAGAGATGGAGCGATTGATTAGGATAGAGTCAGAGAGCAAGAGAGTCAACTGCTATTTGAAGGAAATATGAGGGGATGTTGTCTGCTGATACTGAGCATGGTTTAAGTTTGTAGAGTAGAAATTTGATATAGCTGGTAGATACTGGTTTGAGGGAAAAGTAGGGACAGAGTTAGTAGATAGAGCAAGATCTGAGGAGTGTGGAGAGTTAGAATTAGAGGAGCAAGGCTTAGGGTTGAGAGGTTTGGCTATGGATGCATTAATGTAGGTGTTAAAGGTATTGGCTGTGTTGTCAGGAGTTTTGCCTGGAAAGGGATTGGGTGAGCTTGGATTACCAGAGTGTAGAATTTGAGGGTCTATATTGAATTCTCGAAAGCTGACAATGTCAAATCTGACATTGTCGGCACAAGAATAGCGAAACTGCAGGACATCGAAGAAGTAAATGGAAATCTCCGTAAGGGGAGATTTCCATTTACTTCAATGTAGTGCGGCCTCGGAGTTGGTATATTTAAGTAGCGGGGGTATGGGGGGTGCAGGGGGGGCTTGCCCCCTAGCCTACACCATTTTTTTTGTTTTGTTTTTGTTTTAATTTTTTTTTTTTGGGACATTCGATGTTTTAACAGTTTGATCACTAAGGGTCAACCTTTAGTGATTAGAACTGTTAAACATTTGCTGTTCCAATATAGACCCAGAATTTGATCTATAGAATTCCAGAAATTTTTGGATCTGATTTTAACGCTATTGGAGGATTAAAATAGAAGGGTTTTTTTGTCTTTATTAATGAACATTTTTGTCTGATTTCCGAGTTCATTGTATTTTGCTGGTCTGCAGGGAGCTTTGTCTGTTTCCATTTCAACCAGGCCCTGTCTCTAGCTTTCATTAGGGTAGAAGTAGTTTTGGAAAGCCAAGGAGCTATGTTAGATTTTCTGCACACTTTGTGGGGAGGAGCTACTGAATTTTGGATGCTAAGAAAGTTAGAGTTGAAAGTTTGGACTGCTTCATCATGTGGAAGTAGGATGAGGAAATTCCAGTTAACTCTAGTGAGGAGGGTTTTAAAAGTTTCTGGGTTGAAGTTAGATAGATTGCGGCAGGTAATAAATCTATGTGGTTTAGGGAAATGGGGAGTATATCTGAGCACCTATATTGGGGAGTGATCACTCATTGTGTTTGGTAGTGTTTCTGGGTTATGGTATTTGGAGGGATTGGAGACTAGGATCCAGTCTAGAAGAGTACTGGATGCATGTGAGTTATTAGTATGGGTTGGTTGGGTGATTAGTTGTGTAAAGCCATATAGATTGATGTGATGTGGAGAGTTAGGATTACTGAGAGTCAACCAGTTAATATTTACATCTCCAAGAAGGATGGTTTCATTGGGAATGTGATGAGAAAAATATGAGGAAATGATTTCCAACAGAGAAATGTTATATCTTGGTAGAATGTAGATGGCTGCTACTGTGATGGTGGTGTACTCATTGTGTTTAAGGTTAGCTGTCAGTAATTCAACTGGTGGGAATAGTGGCACTGATTGCATGAGACTTGAGAGTGTGAAGTTGTGGGAGCCAATAATGGCAACACCATCGCCTTTCAAACTGTTGAATTAACCACAAACCAAACCAATCCCTCAGAACTGCTGGCAGTGAGACACAAAAGCCCACAAAAGGAACTTGTTCCACCAGGAAGTTTTAATAACACCACCACCTTTGCAAACAGACAGGACAGACAAGACAGCAGACAGGGGTGGTATGTGACACATGAGGGGGCTCAACACCTTTGACAGGGAGGGTGCTGTGGAGTCCAAGCCCCATGTGCTTTCAGACAGCAGCAGCGTGACTCATGTCTCCACCCATGGGACCATTGGCACTGCTCTTTCACTGCCCCTAGGGAGGCAGTGATGGAGACAAAGCACTAGGGTAACTCTGCCCACCAGGTCAGCCAGCATGCCCTCAGTTCAGTGCAGGTGCTGGTCATAGCCAAGATGGACTATCCTGTGCACCAGGACCCGTAGCTCATCATGGGTTACTACTCTTCCTCTGTCATCGCTCCCAGAGGGGCACTGAGCCCAGTCGTCCAGAGTGGTACTACCTGACACCACAAGCAGTGCAGGTAGGTACTAGGCTATTGGCCCAAGGGCGTAAGTAAACCTAGCCAACAAGGTTCCCTGCCTTACGCAACCCAAGAAAGTTATTTTCAAGTGCTCCTGTCGAGCAGAGCCACACAAGTGATCCCCGGGGTGTATTTCCCATTTCCCATCCACTCATCAAGATTTTTCTTGAAGAGGGCTAATGAGGAACTTTGCTTGATATAGATGGGTAGCTTGTTCCAGAGTATGGGAAGTCTCTGGGACAGGAATCTATCCCTCCAGCATGTCCTGTTTATTGTGGTGACAAGTTTTAGGTCCCTAGAGTGTGTAGCTTGGAGGGATTGGAATTTCTTTAGGTGTAGCATGTCCAACAGCTCTGGGTTTGACATAGCTTTATATGTTAGGCAGAGATCACCTCAGAGTTTTTTGAGATGGTCAGTGTAGGGCATCTGTTTGAGGCCAGTAATCCTCTTTGTGAGGTACTTCTGTGGCCTTTCCAGCTGCTGCAGATGACTTGTGAGGTACATTCCAAAAGGGCCGTTGTACTCTATAATGGGTCTTATGATTGTCGAGTAGAGGGGAACAATGACCTCTTTTTTCCTGGATGAGAACCCTTTTGTGATGAGATGTGCCATGTAGAAGGATTTCCTGACTAGTGTGGTGATGTGATTATCAAAGGAGAGACTACTTAGTCCACCTGGGTCCCAAGTTATCTTGTCACACATTCGGCATTAAGTAGACTGCTGCCTATGTGGTAGTTCATGGGTACAGAGTTTTTACCAAAGGGGATGTCAATGCACTTTTTGGCATTGAGCTTGAGGCCATGGCTCTGACACCAGGCATCGGTCTCAGTGATGACCTTCTGTAGGATGTCCACATCATTTGGGGACTTGCCTATGGCTCCTAGTTTCCAGTCATCTGCAAACTTTGTTAGCCAAAGGCCTTCTGTGTTAGCCTGTACTTCAGAGAAGTAGATACCAAACAGAAGAGGTCCCAGGACTGAACCCTGTGGTACTCCACTCATCACTGGTTTAAAGTTAAATTTGGAGTCTGCAACTTTTACAGTGTGGGTTCTTTCAGTGAGCCAGTTGGCAACTCATCTTGTGACGTAGGGATTTATACCTAGTTTACTGAGTTTAACTATAATTCAAGAATGGGGGATGGTGTGGAAAGCCTTGTCGAGGTCAGGATAGGCTGTGTGAACCACGTTACCCTCATCTACGGCTTTTGTGACTGCCTCAAAGAAGTCAGTCAGGTTCAGGAGGCATGATCTGCCTTTCACAAACCCGAACTGGGTGGGGTCCAGAGTTTGGAGGTTACCAATGTCTTTGTTTATGAATTCCATGATGATACGTTCCATGGCCTTGCAGACCATGCTTGTTTGGCTAATAGAGCGATAGTTCCCGGGATCAGTGGTGGCTCCCCCTTTGTGGAGTGGGATAACTGTTGCTGTGCACCATTCAGTGGGTACAAAGCCTGACATGAGGCTATGACTGAACATGGTACTTAGGTGGGAAGCCAGTTCATTCTGAAGTTCATGTAAAACGCAGCCTGGGATGTTGTCCAGTCCCATGGATGCTGTGCCTTTGGCTTTAGAAAGTGCAGCTTTTACCTACATAGTTGTGATTGCAAGGACTCTGCATTCTTCCTGTATAAATATGAGCCCTTTAAGGGGTGAGAGGGGGGTAAAGTTAGCACTGAACCTATCTGCCAAGATGCTGGCAACATCAGTTGGTTCTGTAATTTACGTGCCATTGTGCTGTAACTCAGAGCAGATCTGAGTGTTGCCATTGAGATTCTTGACATAGCTATAGAATGATTTGTGGTTGTCCTTAGAATCAGTGGCAATTCTGTTTTCATAGCTAGCTTTATAGGATCTTATAAAGGATCTCAGCTTCTTACTAAGGCTGACCAGGGAGCTCCTCTACTCATGGGATTTTACTCTCTTTTCCAACAGTTTCTTCCTCTGTTGTAGAATTTGTTTATGGCAGGGGACCACCAGATTGACTTCCTTGTTTTGGAGGATAGTGTCTTGGTTCTGTTTGGGATAGCATGAACCATGCACTTGTGTAAGTGCTTATAGAGTGCATTTGTGTAGGATTTAGCAGTTGTAACTGTATTGTCCATCTGCATGGGTATCATGAAGTTCGCCACTTCTGTCTTAAGAAGCATGAAGTTGGCCTTGGAGAAATTTTTTACCCTGGTTTCCTTAATGGAGGGTGGGGGCGGGATGTGGATATCTAGGGTTATTAGCTTATGGTCACATGTGACCAATGTGGAGTTGACTTCAGGTGTGGAACACCGGTCACATATGTTGATAATGACTAGGTCTAGGATATTGTTGCTCCTGCTGGGGCTGTGGATAAGTTGATCCAGGGCATTGGAATTTATTAATTTCAAAAAGTGTTGAGTGAAGGAGTTGGCACAGGAGTAATTTTCCCAGTTAATGGTGGGGTAGTTGAAATCACCCATTATTAGGGTGTTTGGTTGAACCCTAATATTTTCCAGTATATCAAGAAAAGAGGAGTGGGAATCCTGGGGCATGGTGGGGGATCTGTAGCAAGCTACAATTTGGATTGCAGTTTTGCCCAGAGTTAGTTGCACTTGGATAACCTTGGATGCATTATGCTGAGCAACTAGCCTGGAGGTGTGGATATCCTTAATGAATATGGACACACCTCCTCATTTGGTGTTCCGGTCCTGGTTAGATGGCCGAAAAGTGTGGTATGAGTTATAGCCTGGTAATGCAGGGGTGCTCCCTGGATCCTTGAAACAGGTCTCAGTCACTGCACAGATATCGATGTTCTCCATTTTAAGGAGTGCCTTGAGGGAGTGCATTTTGAGATTTAGACTTCTAGCATTGAGTAGCATTACCCTCAGTTTTTGCTTGCTTGTTCCTGTTATGGTGGTGACTTTGTCATTTGAACCTTGCATAAAAAAGGCACTATAGGGGCGACAAGAGCCTTAGCCAGTATCCAGAATCCCAGGGGTGACAGGTGCATGGCATCTCTGGCAAAGCATCGTGGTCTGTCGACCATGTCATCCCAGGCAGACAGATACTGGATCCCCTTAGAATGACACCAGAAACTTAGCCAATTGCTGAAGTCAATCATTTTGTCCTTGTACTGCGGTATCATTCTGCATGATGGCAGGATGCTACTCACGGCTAGGGTCATACCTGCCTGGGCTATGAGATCGGAGAGCTCTTCCTTGTCTCTTTTCATGTAGTCCAGGGAGGTACGTCTCAGGTCATTCACACCAACATGGACAATGACAGAGTCATATTTGTACTTGTTGTGGAGTGACCTGAGTGCGTCGGTTATGTGGTAGATCCTGGCACTCGACAGGCAGCTGACAGTAACCTTCTCCTTGTTTAGCCTGGTGAGTGGGACATCAATGTGCCTGACTATAGAGTCACCTATGACTAGTGTGTTGGGTACGTTGTTTTGTCTTATAGGCTGTGTTTGAGTGGCACACTGAGTCTGTGGGCTATGCGCCATTTGGGTTGAGTTGGGAGGTAGAGGTTGCTTGCGTTTCTGCTTTGGAGGTCTCTGTCACTTGAGCAGATTATTATTGAGAGCCACCAGGAATGTTTTTGTGTTTCTATGTGTAGATTTTGGCAGTGTAGGTTTAGTGGGGCTATGTGATGAGTGTGATGTGGTGCAAGTGTTTGCCTCCTCCTTGACTGTCAAGTTCAGTCTTTGTTAGAGAGAGCTTTACCTCCAGTTTGGCTAGATAAGTGCATCTCTCACAGGTTGTAGTGTTGGGTGGTAGGAGTAAAGGGTTGTCTGTCTACGTCAGGCAATAGCTACATTGCCCCAAGATGCCCAGATTCATCAGATAGACAGGACAGAACACTGGGAGCTGACCCTTGGACATGCCTGAATAAAAAAACTATTTTCCTCTAGACAAGTGAGAGTGAGTACAAGAGCTGTTTTTCTCTAAGCAAGTGAGAAAAGTAAGTACAAAAACTGTTTTCCTCTAGGTAATGAGGAAGGTTGAGTGCTGTAGCAATTTGTAGCTTATTTAGTGCTTACAACAAGTTCTGAACAAGTGCTGAGCATGAATAAGCAAATTCAAGTGCTAAAACTAAGAATCTGTATCTGGACTAGACTAGTTACAGGAAAGAAACAAATGCAAATGCGGGCTTTTAAATCAGAAAGTTGAGAGAGATTGAAAAAATTGCCCAGACAGCCAATGACTGCAATTTCTGGGTCAGAAACCACTCCTTATGTGGTAGATAGGTTACCTAGTGCTTACTACTCTCACTGATAAGCTAGCAACCTTCCCTCCAACATAGAAAGGATTGGAGGGCTCAGAAGCTTACAAACAGTCCTGGATACAGCAAATCTGGACTAGACTAGTTACAGGAAAGGGGGGAAAACAAGTGCAAATGCGGGCTTTTAAATCAGAAAGTTGAGATGAATGGAAAAACTTCTCAAACGGCCAATAACTACAATTTCTGGGTCAGAAACCACTCTTTATGTGGTAGATAGGTTATCTAGTACTTACCACTCCCACTGAGAAGCAGAGAGAACGCGTCTATATCATATTGTCATACAATATAAATAGCAAACACTATTTCATCGTACCGATAATATTGAAACAACAAAATATCGAACAAAGGGAACAGCAAATTTTTTCCCGGGGAAAAAAGTTGCTGCTCTGTAAAAAAATAAAAATAAACTTAAACACAAATTTAGGTGGGGGGCTTAGCCCCACACCCCCCTACTTAAATATACCAACTCCAAGATCGCACCATAATAGAGGGAATGGCAAAGTCCCGAAGACGGCCCACCAATTTTATCCCTGGGAAAAAATTAGATGTTCCGTGACTTCGCTATTTTGCCATTTTGACATTATCGGATTGACTAAATAGCATTCGCTATTTAGTCCATTCGATAGCATCATATAGACCCAAGGGAGCACTACCAGTCTGGGTCCCAGACATGCTGAGACCGAGTGCCACAGCCGATTGAGGCAAGGTAGGGGGATCAGCCGGAACCATCCTACCTTGACATGCTGTGGTACATGAGGTAAATCAATAAGTTATGGTTAGTAACATCCTGAGTGGCTTAGTGGTTAAGGTCTTCGCCTCCCATGCACAAGGTACAAGGTTCGATCCTGACCTTTAACCAATGCCTGTTTGAAGTTTGCATGTTCTCCCTGTGTCTCCGTGGGATGTCTCCCATATCTGAAAAACATGCTGAGTGTTTCCATCCCAAACTCACCAATGAATGGAGCTGTGGGCAGTAGCACAGACTCTACATGGTGCCCTATAGGGGGAAGAGTTGTACAGACCAACCACCTTGGGCATCTTCTGTGGTGCACAGTATCCTCAAGATAGGAGAACACAGATCACAGACTGCATGCCGTGGCAGGGCTAGCCACTCGATGGTGTAAAATATGGCTCTAGGTGATTTGGTCATGTTGACTAATGTTGCCAAAAATGGGCATGGGTAGTTACCGGTGATAAGTGGGTTGAGAACCCAGCCTACTCTAACCCATGCCAGGGACCCTTGCTAATGGTGGGAGGGGTATATGTGCCCCTATTGGCCAGTGTGTGCTTGCCATAAAGCCTTGGGCCAATAAGCTACTGGCTGGCTGGTGTCTAGTTGCCCAGCCTGGTTACCTGGGATAGCTCTGTTGAGTGAAAGCTGGACTTAAAACCAACAACCTGCCAAACATGAACTGAGAATTCAAACAAAAAGAATACGAACGACTCAGGGTAAAAACAAGGTGCATAAAACAGATACGTAAAATGAAATAAAATGCACCAGGTTAACACACAAACATACGTTTATTCAAACCAAATATAGAAAAAATAAAAATGGTTAGTGCTTTCACAACTACGCTAGTTGCTTCATCAGACTGATGCAACTTGGTGCATTTTATTTCATTTTATGAACTAAGAATTGCTATGCTTAATGTAGGTTCACTGACAGAACGCAGCTTGGAAGTGGATGACATGATGATATAGAGGAGGCTGGACATCCTATGTATCCAAGAGAAGAGACAGAAGGGAAGTGCAGCAAATCCACTTGGCGTGGGATCCAGACAGGCTAGAAATGGCACAGGAATTGTGGTGAGAGAGAGGCTTCAGAAGGCAGTGAGGAATATCATCAGAAGGGGTCTATATTATAAGAATGAAAGTGCATATGTGCGACTACATAAAAGTCGACACATAATGCACGAAACCTAAAAATAGTGAATGGCCACGTAAGCTAATTTTTCCCTAGGGAAGAAACTTATGCAGCCGTTCACTAAAAAAAAAATTTAACATCCGCCCTCCACATCCCCCTAACTAAATATACCAACTCCGAGATCGCACTATATGGAGGGAAGGGCAACTCTGTGAAGTTGGCCAACCATCTCCTTGCCCTATGATATATTCATCAAATTGCTTAAATGTGATTCAATGAATATGTGTCACTGTTTCCATATTCGCTTAGAAGCATTTTCATGCTTCTAATATAGCCCCCTTAAGAATTAATGACAGACTCATGGTAATCCGACTCCAGTGTAATGACAGGGCAGTATTCATAATCTCAGCATATGCTCCACAGCAGGGTTGTAATAGTGAGGAAAAGAATGCATTCAGAGAGCAGTTGCAGGACCTACTAGATAAAGCAGGACAACATGAATTGGTGTTATAATGGGTGACTTGAATGCACATATCGGGACAGACAGAACAGGATATGAGGACTGCCTAGGTCCACATGGGTGGGGTAATAGGAATAAAGAAGGAGAAACCATTCTAGATGTCTCTCTGGCAAATGGCTTGATAGTATCCAACACATCGCTCAGAAAGAGAGACAGTCGCAAGATCACATACAAGAGTAGCCAACATGCACCTCACATAGATTTCCTCCTAGTAAGGAAAAAGGACTGGGGTAGAATCCATGATTGCAAAGTCATGCCCAGTGAAACAGTCAGCCCACAGCATAAACCATTAGTTGCCACAATCAGCTTCATGCAGTGGTCAGAGAAGGCTCTAAGGTCAACAGAGACCAGGCTGAAGACCTGAAAGTTGACTGGAGAGAATGTACAGCAGTTAAAGGAATTACTCAGGGCTCTAGCACCCCAAGAAGAGGAGGAAATAGGTGGAGTTGAAAAGTGGCAGTGCCTAAAAATAGCATGTGTTAGGACTACAGAAAAGATATGTGGCCGAGCCAGGTATGGAAATAAGGTACATAAAGAATGCTGCTGGTGAATTGCAGAAGTCCAGGAAGTCATCAAAAGAAAGTAGGAGTGCAGGAAGAAATGGGAGATAGAAAAGACTGACCAGGCTAGGAAGGACTACTGGTTGGCAAATAAAGAAGCTAAGAAAGAAGTCGCAATAGCAAAGAATAGGGAATCAGTGGCACTCTACCAACTTTTGGAAAGCGACTCAGTAAGGGGCACAAAGAAACTATATCAGATTGCAAGGCAAAGACAGAAAGATAAAGACAGTCAGACACCCTTCATAAGGGATGCCAGCAACAACCTGCTTACCAGTCCACAGAACATCAAAGGCAGATGGAAGGAGTATTTCCAGCAGCTTCTGAATGAAGAAAACCCCACAGAAGCTGTACTGTCCCAGAAACAGCCTATGATGAGAGAAGAAGAGGATCCCACCTTAGAAGAAGTAAGAACAGCACTAAGGAAGATGAAGTCAGGGAAAGCAGCAGGCTCAGATGAGGTGACAGCAGATATGATAAAAATGCTGGGTGAGATAGGGGAGAAATGGCTCCTGAGGGTACTAATAGCAGTGTGGAGAGAAAAGTGTATCCCAGATGACTGGAGAATAAGCATACTTGTGCCAGTGTGTACAAGAACAAAGAGGACATCCACAACTGTGGGCACTACAGAGGGATCACACTCCTACTATTCTGCATGAAAGTTCTGGAGAGAGTGATTGATAAGTGGATACGCAGAGTAGTAGAAAGTAAGATGGGAGATGAACAGTTTGGATTCAGGTCAGGATGCAACAGAATTGACACAGTGTTTACATTGAGACAGATACTTGAGAAGAAGCTAGAAATGAGGACAGAGTCCAACTGGGCATTCCTAGACTTGGAGAAAGCATATGACAAGGCCCCAAGAAAGCTAATCTGGGCAGTACTTCGGTGGTTTTAAGTCCCGGAAACATTAGTAGAATTAGTGCAGGCTATGTACAAGGACCCAGTAACTCAAGTACGGACAGTGTTCGGCCTCACAGAGGGGTTCCCAGTGGGAGTGGGTATACATCAGGGTTCAGCTCTGAGCCCACTGCTGTTCATACTGGTGATGGACTACATTAGCAAACAGGTTGGAGAGGACCAATCAACAAAGCTGCTTTATGCAGATGATGTAGCAGTACAGACAGACTCTGAGCTAGAACTTCAGCAAAGGATAGAAGAATGGAATGAAAATCTGAAGGCACATGGGATAAAACTAAGCACAGATAAGACAGTGGCAATGGCAGCAAACTGGAGAAATCCAAAGAAGCTGAGAATAGAGATAGAAGGGAAGATAGTGGAACAGGTAAACAGCTTCAAGTATCTGTGAGGCGTGGTTGAGGAGAAGGGTAGTCTGAATGAAGAGGTGAAAACTAGAATCAGAGGCGCTGCAGCAAAAAGGGTGGTGGTGTAGCAATACTATATAAATCTCATTTACAGGTTACACCACTAAATACCCAACCGCCCACAACCAGTAGCATAGAAATCCTAATCTCTAAACTACAGATAAATGCTAATAAAACATTACATATAATTTGTTCCTATATCCCTCCAGGCAACAACATTAACACTCTTGAAACTGTCCTCAGTTGGCTCACAACATCCTTTCCACAAGAAACCATAATCCTTGGTGACGTTAACATTGATTGGAACTGTTGTAACTCTTCCCAGTCTAATACTCATATAAACCTATATGGTTTCAGTCAAACTATTACCTCCCCTACCAGAACCCATAAACCTAGCAACAAGCAAACCATCTTAGACTGGATTCTAGTTAACAGTAACCCCCCTTCCTATAAATCAGGTATACTTCCTGATGATATCAGTGACCACTCTCTCATCTTTCATTATCAGACAAAAAACCCTCATTTCCAAACAACCAATCTATAGAACTGTCCGTAACAAAAAAACACCTCAACCAAGCTAGCTTTCAAGCTGAACTCAAAGCTTGCAATTGGACACCCCTTAAATACCTACCACTTGACAAAGCTGTCTCGTACTTTAATAATAAATTTCTACAAATCCTAGAACACCATGCCCCCTCTCGAACAGTCAGAACTAAGAACAAACCTATACCTTGGCTCACTAAGGAGGCAAGACAAAAAATCCTTCAAAGAAATCAAATTTGGTCGAAATGGAGAAATACTAAAAACCCAACTGATCATGAAATCTTTAGACAGTTAAGAAATTCTACAAAAAAAAATCAATAGTCCAAGACAAAAAGAACCACTGCCATAAGCTCCAACAAACACAAAACAAAAACCCTCAAAAAATTTTGGTCAGTTATAAATTCCCTACTCCACCCTGGCCACTCCAAAACTCCAACCCCAGCTGACTTAACCCAAAATTCTCCCAGCCAAATTGCAAATTCCTTTAATAACTTCTTTGTGGACTCTGTCCAGACATTAGCTAGTACCTTATCACCAGCCAGCATCCCCAACACACACTCACAAAACATTTTACCTCCTCCCCTCCAATTACAGCCTGTTCCCACCTCTCTCATCCATGCCCAGCTTCAAAAACTAAAACCATGTACCCCCTCAGCTGACCTCCTTCCAGCTGAATTTCTGCAAATGGCTGCTGGAGTACTTGCTTACCCTATCTCTATCTTAATTAATAGGACCATCACGAAATGTACTGTACCATCTCTTTGGAAGGTCTCTTATATTATACCTCTACATAAAGGAGGCAACTCAACTGAACTTTCTAACTACCACCCCATCGCTCTACTTTCTCCTTTAGATAAAATCATGGAGAGATGCATTCACCAGCAACTTCTCGATCACCTCCTCCAAAACAATCTTTTAGCCAACTGCCAGCATGGTTTTAGGCCTTTTCACAGTACTACTACTGCACTTTTATCTTTCTCTGTCTCGATTAATAAAAATCGTAACAACAACTTTCTCACCTCTGCCCTCTTTCTAGACCTCTCCAAAGCCTTTGATATGATGAATCATCACTTAATGATAGATACACTTACCACACTCTCAATTGATATTCAAACAGCCAAATGGTTTGAATCCTATCTTAAAAACAGACAACAGGCAGTCCTCTGGGAGAACAACCTATCTACTTCACTTCCTATCTCACAGGGAGTCCCACAAGGCTCTATTCTGGGGACCCTCCTATTTTCTATTTTTATCAATAACCTGCAAACATCTATACCACAAACCACCTGTATTCAATACGCCGACGACTCAACCCTAATCTGTGCTGCAGCAACTTCTGCTGAACTTCAGTCCAACACCCAGAAAGTATTTACCTTAGTGGAAAACTGGTTCTCTAAACACTGTCTTCTCCTTAACCCTAAAAAAACAAAACTTCTACTGTTTACCCCTACCCAGAAATCTCCTCCTATTGACTTCACACTTACATCAAAAAATGGCACTGTAATTGTACCAGATCCAACTACCAAACTCTTAGGCATAACTATTGACCATAACTTCAACTTTGACTCACACATAAATTCAACCATCAAATCAGTGAATAGAAAGCTAGGATTTCTCTATAGGCTAAAACCATTCCTTACACCTGTAGCCAGGACTACTATGGCTCAAACTCACCTACTCTCCACACTTCTCTATGCCTCCCCAATTTTTACAAATCTATCTAAAAATAATCTAAACAAGCTGGCCACCGCTTACAATAACATTGCCAGGTTTGCCACTGGATCCACATTCCGTACTCACCACTGTCAAAATCTACATAAACTAGGATGGTTGGAACTTCAAAACCAGCTTCTTTTCCAACAACTATCACCCACAAAATCTTGCATCACCCTACAAATACTCCCATACTCTGTAACTTAATCAACCCCTATAAAAATGTAAGCACCCTTCGCTTAGCCAATAAATTACTAGCTGCTACCCTAAAATCCAATAACAAATCAGATGATTCTCTATTTACTAACACTACTGGAATCCATTGGAATAAACTTCCTAGTAATCTCACATCCCTTTCATCTACCCATCTTTTCAAAAAGCATCTAAAAATCTTCCTTAACTCGCAATGGCTGTGTACATATACTAACGCTGGCTGAATCTACTTATATCATAACTAACCTTTTTTTCTACATTTAAACACTGTTGTCAAAAATGTCCTTTTGTCTTCTTCCTTCTATTCTATATACCTAATTTGTAAGTCATTCTCTCATGGCTCTCTTTTTTGTTATGTAATGTAAATAAGCTAGACCCATATGACTTTTCATACCATGTATAACTAAATGTATTTTTTTTAATATCCCTTTATGTCTATATTTACACATGTATATTAAACTGTATCTATCTGCTGTGGAGCTTTTCTCCCCGGGCCTCTACTGAAAATTGACATATATCCAGCTAGACTAGCCCGGTCAACAAATGTAAAATAAAAATAAAATAAAAATAAAGTATCAGATGTAGTCTATAACAGAAGAATGCCAAAGAGGTTGAATAGCAAGGTGTACAAGACAGTCGTGTGACCAGTACTACTTTATGGTACAGAAAATTTGGCAGTAAAGGCAGAACAGTTGGAGAAGCTAGAGTTGAGAGAAATTAAGTGGCTAAGAAAGGTGGTAGGATGCACACTGCAGGACAGAAGATGAAATGACGACATAAGAGCAGAAGCCAAAGTAGCTCCAATTGCAGAAAGGATAAAAGAGAACAGATTACGGTGGTTTGGACACGTGTAGAAAAGCAGAAGACAATCTGGTGAGGAAGATTTGGGACAGACAGGAAGAAGGTAAGAGGAAGCAAGGATGTCCAGCAAACAGGTGGATGGATTGTGTGAAAGAAGATCTGCGACAGTCAGGCATGAGTGTTGAAGAAGGCAGGAGTGTTGCACAGAATTGAGAGAGTTGGCAACAGTTAACATGATACCCTGACCCCATGTAGGAAAAATGGAAAAAGGGGACTAATGATGATGATGATGAGTAACAACCAAACCATTGTTAGTATTAACAGAATGGAACATCATATTTATTAACCCAAATACATATTCATGTATATTATGTGCATCACAACATAATGTGACATAGTCAGTATGGTAATAGCATCCTAGTGTGAAGTAAACCAATAGGCCAATAAAACAGTTAGTTTAACAATATATGTTAATATTAGATTATAATAATACATAACAATAATCAACCACATAAATAGTTTAACAAAATATGCAAATATGAAATCATAATAATACATTACATTAATGAATAAATTAAGATAAAGTGTGGGAAGAGAGAGAGAGAGAAAAACATTCCATTAGTGGCATTGCAGATGATATCCCTGACAACACCGGTAATACATACTTCTACAGGTGTGTACTGTGATTACAGTGACTATAATTCTCCTATAGCTGTAGTAGCATGTACATACCTCTCAAGCTGATAGCATGGGACAAAAAGGGTCAAGCACTAGCAAACGCAGGTACAGAACTAGTCAGAATGGTTTCACATAATGTGGACTTATATGACTACCAAGGTATTCTGTAAATGGATTTGGTAGCACATTGCATTCTAGGTAATAATTTATCTGGTAAATGTGTAACAGATAGATTAGTCAGTTTTAATTACATTACAAGAAATCATGACACTTAGGCGCACTTATGTATAGTAATTAAACTAGACAGCCGTCATGGCTTAGTTGGCAGGCATGGCAGTAGAACCCACTAGCTGTGACTGCAGGGGACATCTGCAATTAATTTAATAATTGACTGCAGCAGCATAGTACAGGCATGCAAGAGATTCAGCCATACTGGAATTACACACATTTATTTCTAAATCAACAATGCTGATGAACACATTCTTGTTACTGATTGTAACATTCTGTGAGATCTAAATACAATATCTGCACATAATATGGGCTAACTCACCCATAACATTTTTGTGTTCTTGCTGAGAGAGAAATTGTGAGCATTACTTGACTGATACTGAAAATGTAGTGCTACATAGCACTACATTCGAACCCAGGACTGTGTGTGACAAATGGTACAGTGCACAAGGAATTTATTAGACTGAGCTACTGAGGCACTGCTGACTACAGGGTGACTGATACTTTCCTGGAGATCACCTGGAAACATACTACGAATTGTGCAAAACAAGTTACTGGACTTTCCTCTAGCATTCTAGTACTGTTGCAGTGTTATACTAGAGTGCAGTGACAATAGAACACACATGCATGGTATACAACCTGTGAAGACCATGCCCTGTCCCAGCAATCAAGGAGCCTCAATTCTCACCACTAACACCAGGGAGGTCATTTCATAGAAGAGGAAAGGATGACTAATACACACAGTAAAGTACAATTCCACTTAAGTGCACACAGAGATCACAGTCAGTCTGGGGCTGGCTGCTCCCTTGCTCACCAGATCCCCAATAAGACTGCCCACTGGCACAGCTATAGGATCCGGGTCTCAGCCTAACTGGGCAAGCTAGAACCTCCAGTACCCTCTCTGTCAAATCAGTGCTTCGTGTCCCTGCCAAGTAGCTGACACAACACACACATGCTTAGAGATAAGTATTTATACAACTTCACAGATACTCCTGGGAAAGGCTGACACAGATTCTCCAGCTGTGCCTCTTTACCAAGATCATATGGTAGTAATTCTTGTCACCACCCAGCTAATAATATCAGCTTCTAAAAGGCCCTTAAAAATGTGTCCAATTATTACTGTGCAATATTATTATCCAATGGTAATGTGATTATTCAGCCTTATCTTACTGGAAGGGCATAGACAGTAAACTCTATAAACATATAATGTACTCTAAAGCATAATTTATCTCTACACAAACCAGCCACAGGTAGAAGATTTTAAAAATATTTAATAACAAATAATTAAAACACAAGACAAAACTACACCACAGAGATCATACAGAAACTTAAAATAATACAGTAGGACAGGTCTGATTTAAAAGAAAAATACCTAATTAATCTTTACTAGCTTTAACAATTCCTACAAGAACTCACAGTGCTAAAACTTACATGTGAGTACAAGGCAAAGTGCTGATAAGTTAGATGTCCAGATCAAAATTCCCATTATCTCTCTCTGAGACACAGTCTATAAAACATAACTAACAAACATGTCTCTGGGTTCTCTCCAGATTACATAATTTTTGACAATTAGTTTTTCCCAGTATTCATATTGCATCATCTTGGCACCTGCTCTGAGTTCCCAGGCTAATAGAAACTCCATTACATTATTTAGCAAGCTAACACCTGCACAAGAGAATACAACACGTATGTAGCATATACACTCTAGCAATTAGTACTTAGTTAACACAATAGACAGAATGTCTTCAGCCAGCCTGACCGGAACCAACTTTAAAGATCAAAGAATGTCATAAAATTATTTCAATTTCAAAAGACAAATTTGAAAGACTTAACTTAGTTTTTTTTTACAGCAAGGGGGCAATGCTGTAACAATCTTGAAGTTCACATTTTACAGTGTTTTTCTTTAATTTAAAAACACACGTCTGTATTTTACATTTATTTATACGAATGATAGAATTATGTATTCAATTCTATTTGACTAGGCTGGCAGCCTTTGCCTGTCTTTGTCCAATCTTCACATATCCCCCCCCCCCCCGGGGAACTCAAGTAAGTTTTTCAAGTTCCCCTTGAGAAATGTCGCTTGAGAGTGTCAAGTCTATCTGGGTGTACCTCACCCCATTCCCTGTCTTGAGAGCCCATCTGCATTGGCATTGCTACTCCCACTGCAGTGCTGCACTGACATAGCATATGCTTACAACCCCAGACTCCATCTTAGCAACTTGGCATTATGCTGACTGGCTCTGTTTAACCATGATAGAGGGTTGTGATCTGTCATCACAGTGAATTTTCTTTCATACAGATAAGGCTGAAGATTTTGTAGTGCCCACACTATGGCTAGACATTCCTTTTCTACCGCTGCATAGAATTCCTCCCTGGGTTGGAGCCTACAACTGAGATAAACCACTGAGTGCTCCTTTCCCGCTGAAGAAATCTGGCTAAGTACAGCCCCCACCCCATAGTTTGAAGCATCCACCTGCACAACAAAGTCTTTGCTGTAGTCTGGACTGGCTAACACAGGGGGTCCTCCCAAAGCTTCCTTAAGCCTCTGAAATCCTTGCTCACATGCTGGGGGTCCACACTACCTTATCTGGCCTATTCTTCCTTGTCAGGTCTGTGAGGGGAGCAGCTATGGTACTATAATTGGGAACAAACTTTCTGTAGTACCCTGCTGTCCCTAATAATGCCCTCACCTGCTTTTTGGTAACAGGTGCAGGCCATGCCTGAATGGCTTCCACTTTGGCAGGTTCTGGCCTTATCTTACCACTCCCCACTCTATGTCCTAGGTAGGAGACCTCTGCCATACCCACCTGACATTTGCTCGGCTTAATAGTCAGCCCTGCTCTCTGTAGTCTACCCAGCACCTCCCTGACATGCTGAAGGTGCTTTTGCCAGGAATGGCTGTAGATAAAAATATCAACCATGTAAGCAAGGGCAAACCCTCCTGCTTCTGCTAAGATATGATCTACCAGCCTCTGGAAAGTCACTGAGGCATTCTTCATCCCAAAGGGCATCTTTGTGCACTCATACAAGCCAAACGGAGTCACAAAGGCTGACTTCTCTCTAGCACTGGGATTCAAGGGCATCTGCCAGTAACCCTTGGTAAGATCAATGGCTGTAAGATACTTAGCCCCACCCAGCTTCTCTGGGGCCTCATATGTCCTAGGCATGGGATAAGCATCTGATTCTGTGTGACTATTTAATTTCCTGTAATCCATGCAGAACCTGGTGCTGACATCATCCTTTTGTACCAACACCACTGGTGAGGCCCAGGGACTGTTGTACTCTTGAATTACCCCTAGTTCCAATATCTCCTGTATCTCTCCCTTCAGAGTCTGCTTGACTCTCTCAGTCACCCTATAGGGGGCCTGCCTTTTAGGCCTTTGGGGTCCTGTATCCACCTGGTGCTGCACCAGGTGGGTGTTCCCTGGTTTCCCGGGGATAATGCCCCCAAACTCCTGCAAAACTGCTCAGATTTCTCGTACCTGGGTAGGAGATAGCTGCTGGGACATTGCTACCCCTTCCACTGAGGTGTCAGCCTGAGTCTCACTGAGGAGATCAGTTACAAGATCTCCCTCAGACTCCTCCTGCAATCCACAGCAAATGCTCAGCACAAGGGCCTCCCTATCATGGTAAGGTTTCATCATGTTAACATGGTACAATTTGTGCCCCTGCCATCTGCCTAGCACTTCCACCATGTAGTTAACATCACATACCTTTCTTACCACCTTGGAGGGTCCCTCCCAAGCTGCTTGTGACTTGTTGTGTCTGACAGGAATGATAATCATCACCTGCTGCCCTACAGCTTACTCTCTAGCTCAAGCATTCCTGTCATACCACACCTTTTTCTGTTGTTGGGCTTCTGCCAGGTTCTCCTGGGCCAAGCCCACGAGTTCCCTGAGCCTTGTTCTGAGGGTTAGGACGTATGACACAACAGATTCCTTGTGAGACTCACACTCACCTTCCCACTCATCTCAAATTAAATCTAGAGGTCCCCTCACCCTATGCCCATACAGCAACTCAAAGGGTGAAAAACCCGTGGATTCATGAGGAACCTTTCTGTAAGCAAACAACAGATGGGGCAAATATTTGTCCCAATCCCTCTTAAATTGATCTGCAAATGCCCGTAACATGGACTTGATTGTAGAGTTTAACCTCTCAACAAGACCATTAGTCTGGGGATGGTCGGGGTGGTCTTCATGTGCTTCACCCCACAGGACCTCCACAGACAAGCCAGCAGGTCTGACATAAAATTGGCACCTCTGTCAGACAGTATTTCCTTTGGGAAACCTACCCTACTGAAAATCTCTTGCAAAGCATTTGCCACCTTCTCAGCCTCAATGGAGGACAAAGCCACTGCCTCAGGGTATTGTGTATCATACTCTACAATCACTAGGATATACTTTTTCCCTGTGGAACTTGGGGTACTCAGAGGACCCACAATATCCATAGCTACCCTCTGAAATGGCTCCTCAATCACAGGCAAAGGCATCAAAGGAGCTTTCACCTTGTCTCCTGCCTTGCCTACCTTTTGGCACTGCTCACAGGTCCTGCAGTACCCTGTTACATCTTTGAAAATTTCAGGCCAATAGAAGTTTTGCATCATATGCCCCTTTGTATGTTTTATGCCCATATGACCTGCAAAGGGAATATCATGGGCTATGGCTAGAAGTGCCAGACGATAAGCTCTAGGTACTAACAACTGCTGTACTCTCTCACCTTATAGCCCTCCCTCAGGGGTCCACTCTCTGTACAGTAACCCTTGGTTCCAGTATACAGATCCCCCCTTCCCCTGAGAATCAGGTGCCTCCCTAGCTACCTGCCTCAGGCCTTGCAATGTAGGGTCTGAGAGCTGAGCCTGTCTCAAGTCTCTCCTTGTAACCCTTCCCAGATCCCCTTCCACATGAAGTCTGGCATCCTCTGACAGCGGTGCCTCACTGTTAGCCTGAGTACTACTACTCACCTCTACCTTTGCAGTTACCCTGTCCAAGGGAACATCAGTACCCACAAGCAGCCGTGGCTCACATTCAGTCTCACTGCTACAACATAGCTCACTCCCTGAAGTAACCACCTCAGCAGTCCTGGCTGCAAGTATGCAGTCTGTCTGGGTCTCCCCAGGCTACCAGACCCACATGCTTGTCTCCTAGCCTCACTGCATGTAACTGCATAAGTACATAGTACTGCCTCATCCAAATCCTTCCCTCTCCTGACATCTGCAGGATGGTAGTTCCATACCCCTGTTGTCTCAAGACAACCCACTGTTGGCATTTTGTCTTTCCCACTTACTGGCTCCCTCACCTTTGGTTCCCCACCTTGCCTCCATGGACATCTGTATGCCACATGGCCCCACTGGTTGCATTCAAAACATGTAACCCTAGCTCCTGGATGTGTACCTGGACTAGTGGCTTCCCCTGCTATTGGCGGATTCTGTTGGGGCAGTCTGTGCTGCCCACCATGGGTTCCTTTAGTCCCATGAGCAGTACTGGAGGTCCCTTTCCTGTGCAGGACTGCCCTGCTTGCTAGGTATATGTCTCCCTTCTTTCCCAATTCCTCTGAAGTAGCACACTGTCTATCAGCTAACCAGATCCTCATGTTCTCAGGCAAAGTGCTAAGGGCTTGTTCCCTTACCAAAAGGTCTGCCAGCCCTTCAAAAGTGGTGACCTGACATCCACTTACCCAGCTATGAAAATAAGTGCTCAGTTCAACAACATATTCACATACATTTTCATCTGCCTTGCATCTATGCTCACAAAACTTTTTCCTATACATTTCAGGTGTTAGCTTAAAACATTCTAATAAATGTCTTTTTACAGCAGTATAATCAAAACAGTCAGTGTCATGCATTTATGATAAAGAAGTTACAGCTTTACCATGGAGTAAGGGGGTCAGGAACCATACCCAGAGCCCTTGGTCAACTTCATATTGTTTACATACCCACTCAAACATATGAATGAAGCTACCAAAATTATCTCCCTCTTTAAACTGTGGAAGAAATTTACTGACCTTTTGTGCTTCTGGGGTCCAGTTACTCCATTCCCCATTACCTCAATGACTCTGGCGAAGAGTCAGCATTTCCCTTTCATGCCTTCTCTGCCATTCATTTTCCTCAGCTTGTAGACTCCTCATTTTCTCGGCTGCTTCTAGTTCCATACGCTTGGCCTCTAACTCAAGTCTCTTTAGATCCAGCTGGATTTTTAAGTCCAGTGCAGAAAGGTTGAGCTGTCCATTCTCCCAGGATATTGTATCTCCACTGTCAGTCTGATTGTCCTCCAGGCTGCTGTTTTCTGATGCAGCTGTAACCAAGGCTGCAGTTAGGTCTGCTTTAGTCAGGTTTCCATGCACCAGTCCCCTAGCCTGGCACATCTCCACCAGCTGGCTCCTTGTCAGCTTTCCATACTCTTCTGCTGGCATGCTGCCTGCTCACCCTGACTAACACTAAGCTAACAAAAGAAATAAAACAATTGTGATCTAAACTCCGCGTATAAACTGAGTGGCTGTTTTAGAGTACAAAACACTTTTAGAGATCATTGTACATAAGCTACAGGAATTCACTCTACCCACACCACTACAAGCCAATTAGTATGTGAAGAAGATCCCACCACTGCCAAACACTTGTGACAACTGTGCCCTGGTCCAGCAATCAAGGAGCCGCAAGCCTCACCACTAACACCAGGGAGGTCATCTCACAGAAGAGGAAAGGATAACTAATACACACAGTAAAGTACAATTTCCCTTAAGTGCACACAGAGATCACAGTCAGTCTGGGGCTGGCTGCTCCCTTGCTCACCAGATCCCCAATAAGACTCCCCACTGGCACAGCTATAGGGTCCAGGTCTCAGCCTAACTTGGCAAGCTAGAACCTCCAGTTCCCTCTTTGTCCAACCAGTGTTTCATGTCCCTGCCAAGTAGCTGACACAACACACACACACTTTGAGATAAGTATTTATACAACTTCACAGACACTCCTGGGAAAGGCTGACACAGATTCTCCAGCTGTGCCCCTTTACCCAGACTATACGGTAGTAACTACTGCCACCACCCAGTTAATAATATCAGCTACTAAAAGACCCATTACTGTGCAATATTATTATCCAGTGGTAATGTGACTTTTCAGTCTAAGGCTTATTGGAAGGGCTTAGACAGTAAACTCTATAAATATATAATGTACTCTAAAGCATAATGTATCTCTACACAAACCAGCCACAGAGAGAAGGTTTTAAAAATATTTAATAATAAATAATTAAAACACAAGACAAAAATACTACACCACAGAGATATCTAAGAGTTCACAGATCACACAGAAACTTAAAATAATGCAGTAGGACAGGTCTTATTTCAAAGAAAAATACCTAATTAATCTTTACTAGCTTTAACTATTCCTACAAGAACTCACAGTGCTAAAACTTGCATGTGAGCACAAGGCAGAGTGCTGTTAAGTTAGATGTCCAGCTCAAAATGCCCCTTATCTCTCTCTGAGACACAGTTTATAAAACATCACTAACAAACATGTCTCTGGGTCCTCCCCAGATTACATCATTTTGACACTTAGTTTTTCCCAGTATTCATATTGTGTCATCTTGACACCTGCTCTGAGTTCCCAGGCTAATAGAAACTCCATTACATTATTTATCAAGCTAACACCTGCACAGGAGAATGCAACACTAAAAGTATTTTACATATACACTCTAGCAATTAGTCCTTAGTTAACAAGGGTGGCCTAATGATTAAGGTGTTTGCCTTACAAACACAAGGTGCAGGGTTTGAGTCTCACAAGGGGTAATTGGCTAGGCTTAAAATGGCTCGCAAGGGCAGTTAGCTTAGTACTAATCTATGAACCTATGAACCTATGAACAATAAACAGATGTCTTCAGTCAGCCTGACTGGAACCAACTTTAAAGATCAAAGAATTTCATAAAATTATTTCAATTTCAAAAGACAAATTTGAAAGGCTTGACTTAGTTTTTCTTTACAGCAAGGGGGCAATGTTGTAACAATCTTGAAGTTCACATTTTACAGTGTTTTTCTTTCATTTAAAAACACACATCTATATTTTACATTTATTTATACAAATGATAGAATTATGCATTAAATTCTATTTGACTAGACTGGCAGCCTTCGCCTGTCTTTGTCCAATCTTCACACAACCATACTGCATATATTACTACAGCTTTATTCCAGCAATATTCAGCAATACTGGTGAACACATATTATTGTTATTGGTTTGAAATATCTGTGAAGTCCACACACTATCTCTGGCCATGGAGTGGGCTACCTCACCCATATACCTTTATTACTTGAAGTCTGTGGAGACACAGCATTACGTGACTGGTATTGGCCTAGAGACAGTCTTGAACAGTACTATGAGTTAAGCAATGAGTTTGCAGCCATTAGATTTGCATTCTACAGCTATTACAAAATTATACTTGACTGCAGCAACCTTACCATACAGACTCACTGCATACAGCTCAACCGCAATGGTTATGACAAGACAATTCTGATGTACACCATTTTCCTTGCTGTTATTGGTTTGTTTCCTGTTTTTATTCAACTACAGTTGTTATTATTCATTTATTGCACTACAGCTCTAATTCCACATTTATTGCACTACAGACATTATTGTATATATTTTATTGCAGTTAATGCTTTACTCTTTTTTGCTTATTGCACTACATCTGGCATGATTACATCCGTACTCACCATGATCACGGAGCAACCTGGCCAGGTGCCTAGCATGAGACTTGACATTACGAGCCTCTCAGCTACAACTGTTGGGAGAGGAGTGCACCATTATGCATACCGGTTTTCCAGACATTCAGATTACATATTGGTAAAAACAAAAGAAAAAGTACTTACATATTTGTGGGGCATTCCCTGTCCTCACTTCTTGGACCCAGCTGTCCAAGGTTCACCTCTTTCACCTTTTCAGGTTGTCACGTTGGTGACAATGCTGCTGAGCTGTGTGGGGGATACCCGTAATACTGGTGAGTTCTCTGGCCAGATGGTTCCAGGCCTCTGCCTTACACTCTGAGCCCTGGAAACCACCCAGCAGCAAACTATCATCATGGTTTTTGACAAGGAGCCCAACCATTACCCTAGACTCCTGAATGCCTCACCACTGCACCTCAAAGCGCACATCTGCTACAATACCACCAGCCATATTAACAGATGATTGAACTCCAATGGGTTCTGCAGAATTCCTGCCAAATGCAGTTAATACAGACTGTTTTCCTATCCTTATATGTCATTGAACAACATTCAAAAAAGTGCCTTGTTGCTTAGCAGTGCGCAAACCAGATAAGTAGAGCTGAGCAACACACAGACATGTCCAATCATGGTTTTAGTGAAGCTGAGCACCGCACAAACATTGGCGGCCATTACTATGTTTATGCGTGTGGTGCTTAGCAGGTTTGAGCACAGCTGCGCACAGTGCAACAAGGCCATATTTTAAAATTGTGTCCATAACATGTGCAACAAAAACACAGACTTGTTCTGACTTTCATGTATTCAAACCCTGGACCTACTACACCTACCGCTATGACTTTACCCATTTAGCTACATGAATATTAAGAAATCCTGTATACCTTCACATATACCTGTTAGCAGTGCTGAGCACCATGCCACACAGCACAAACATGCTTAAACACATCAATAATTAAAAAATGAATTACATCCAGTTTCTCTTTTTAGATGTCTGGCACATATTGGCTATGTATGTATGAGCTCCACTCAGCTTAGCTGCACTCCGCACTCTGCCACACAAATGCCAAATAAAAAAATAAAACACATAAAATATCATTATGCTGATTAATTGCATCTGGTTTCTTTTTTTAAATGTCTGGCAGGTGTCAGCTGTCTACATGTGAGCACAGCTTGGCACTGCTGTGCTCCGGGCAACTCTGAGAAAATATGCATTAAAAAAAAAAACAAAAAAACAAACAGACAACACTGATTCAATATCCATGTTTTTCATCTCTCCCTCAGCAGTATATCATCATTAATATGCATGGTGTGTTGCTGAGGGGGAATTGTGGCTGTATAAAAGGTTACATTTTGTGTAGGCTCAACACGGAGTTTATTAAATCCAGGGGTAAGAGTTTTTCCTAGTTAGATGCCACACTTTAACAGATCCCCATGGTATTAGTGCTTTATTTTTAACATTTATCACTGTATTTCCATCTTAGCAATTATAGTTTTGGTTTTCATCCTACTTAGGTTTTCACTTGTAGATTTATACAAGTGTTCATTCATTTTATAATTTGTTATTGACAAGCAAACCTAATGAAGTATTTATTTGATACGAAAGCAATCTTTGTAAAAAGTGGTATAGTTTATATAGGTTCATAGATTAGTACTAGGCTAATTGCCCTTGTGAGTCATTTTAAGCCTAGCCAATCACCCCATGTGAAAATCAAACTCTGCACCTTGTGTCTGCAAGGTAAACACCTTAACCATTCTGCCATCCTCACATCCCCAACATATTTATTAGTATTTATGCTGCTAGATTTCTAGTGGTAGATCTCTTTGTTAGTTAGCTAATTATTTTGTTAGTTTCTTAATTAATATAGTTTGATTTATTTGGTTAGCCTATATAAATTGTTAATAATCTGGTTTCATATTGTAATTTGTCCCTAGCTTTTTAGTTTCAGTTTTAGGTAGCACAGTCTCTGATTGCACTAGGGTGTTAAGGGGGAAGGGGGACTTGTTAAAGGAATGATTGTAATGCTTTTATTGCACTTAACTGAACCACCCTCTGTAACCACTCCTTTGTTCCAAATAACCTGATTATATTTAAATAAGGAATGCTTTTGATGCTTTTCATTATACTCAGGATCACTTATTTGTGTGTTTCAATAAAGAATATTCTATATTTATCCCAGCTGCACACTACCTACCAATTTTAACACAAATGTGGACTCCCTAGTTTATATTTTATTATTTTGTAGCACATATTTTACAGTTTGAGATTTGTTAATAAACTAGGTGCTTAACATAATTCCGGTGTCATAACTATGGTGTTAAGGGGGAAGGGGGACTTGTTAAAGGAATGATTGTAATGCTTTCATTGCACTTAACTGAACCACCCTCTGCAACCACTTCTTTGTTCCAAATAACCTGATTATATGTAAATAAGGAATGTTTTTGGTGCTTTTCATTATCCTTAGTTAGGATCACTTATTTGTGTGTTTCAGTAAAGAATATTCTATATTTATCCCAGCTGCGCACTACCTACCAATTTTAACTCAACTGTGGACTACCTAGTTTATATTTTATTATTTTGTAGCACATATTTTACAGTTTGAGATTTGTTAATAAACTAGATGCTTAACATAATTCAGGAAGTGAACATCACACCATCCACTCCGCAAAGTTTGTTCTTGGGTAGTTTCCATATAAACAAATTAGGGCTGCTATACAACCAATGACTTATTTCCACTTCTGGTTTTCCTGCCCACAGTTACCTCACTGACTTCTGGAATTTTATTAATGGGTTTGATTTTATTTAATCATGCCTGGAAAGTTGAGTATGAACAGTCCCATTTACTCATAATAAAGGGTAGCTTAAGCATTTGTGATTCCAAACCTAAATTAAGGAATGCAATGTCTGCAGCTGTTTGTAGTGAGTGGTTACTGAGTCCAACAGCAGGTACAGCTGCTGTAGTAATGCGTTACTTTTCCTGTTACTTTATTTTTTCCTGATATTTGGCCTGCATGTGTATGCACACTTCTCTGAAACAAGAAAGCTTCCATGCACTTTTTCAGTTTTTCTTTTATTTAACTAGTGTTTTGATGCCAGTTTTAATTTGGGTTTGACACCAGGTATTAAGAACTGAATAAAAAAGAAATAAAATGTTGTCCCTTATTTATGATGAAGTTGAAAAGTCTATGCTACCATGTACATTTTAGAAGGTTGAAGTCAGCTGGTGTACAGTAATGATTTGGGGAAAGTATGCAGTTGCACTTACCATGTGGTGTTACTGTCTTTTCTTACTGTTGAGTACATTTATTTATTTATGTATGTGTTTATTTATTTATGTTAATTAGGGCTATAACTGCGATTGATAGCAAATCATAGGATCATAGGAGGTTACTAGGCTATTGGCCCTAAGACCCTTATAAGCCTAGACAAGAGTTTAGCCCATGTTTAGACAAATCAGCACCCGATGTCCCTGTCCAGCAGGGACATGAGTGGAATCCCAGGGGTATATTTTCTGTTTCCCATCCAGTTATCTATGTTGCACTTAAAAAGGGGTAAATAGGTACTCTGCTTGATGTGGACAGGGAGTCTATTCCATAGATGGGGGAGTCTCTGGGACAGAAATCTGTCCTGCCAACAAGTCTTGCTGATGTCACAGACCAGGTTGTGGTTGTGTGGGTTACTCGAGTGGAGCTTGACTTGTAGATATGCAGCAGTCCCATCAAGGTGGGGTCTGTGATTGCCTTGTATGCCGGACACAGGTCACCTCTGAAGAGTCTGTATGAAACTGAGTAGAGGGATAGGGCTTTTAGCCTATCTATGCATGGTAAATTTTTGAGGCTGTGGATTCTTCTGGTGAGGAACCTCTGTGGTCTTCCAGCTGCTGCATGTGCTTTGCGAGGTACATGCTAAAATGGGCATTGTACTCAATAATGGGCCTTATAAGGGAAGAATACAGGAATGTTATTACCTCCTTGTCCCTGGATGAGATACCCTTGCTTATAAGGTGAGCCATATAGAAGACTTTCCATACAATGGAAGCAACATGGTGGTCAAAACTCAGATTGCTATCAACCTGGGTGCCCAAATCCCATACAACTGATTGGGTTCTTAGGACATTGTTATTAATGTGATAATTTGTGGGGACGTCACTCTCCCCAAAGGGGATGATGATGCACTTTATGGTATTCAGCTTGAGACCATGTTTCTGGCACCAGTCATTTGTCTGAGTGAAACCCTCTTGGAGGATATCCACATCACTAGGGGAATTGAGATGACAGCACCCAGCTTGCAGTCATCTGCAAACTTAGTCAGCCGTAGCCCACTGGTTTTGGCGTGCACCTCAGAAAAGTATATCTGATATAACAGAGGACCCAAGACCTAAACCTCGGGTATGCCACTTGTCATGGGTCTACTGCTTGAGGTGTCTTCCCCTATTTTGACTATGCGGGTTCTATCAGTGAGCCAGTTTGCTACCCATCTGGTAACATATGGATTGATGCCTAGTTGAGAGAGTTTATCTGTTATGCCTGAGTGGGGAATAGTGTCAAAGGCTTTGGCCAGGTCAAGGTAGGCAGAGTGCACCATCTTCCCCTCGTCCATGGCTTTGCTGACTGTCTCAAAGAAGTTGACCAAATTTAGCAGACATGACCTCCCCTTGATGAAGCCAAACTGTGTGGGATCATGTATTTGGAGGTTGCCAATGTCCTTGTTAATGAGGTCCATGATAATCCATTCCATGGCCATGCAGACCAGGCTAGTTAGGCTGATGGGTCCATAATTTCCCGGATTGGTGGATGCTTCACCTTTGTGTAAAGGGATGACAGTGGCTGTTCTCCACTTAGCTGGGACAAAGCCAGTACTCAGGCTTTGGTTGAATAGGGTGACTAATGATGCTGCAAGTTCCTGCCTGACTTCACATAGGATGCAGCCTGGGATGTTATCAGGTCCCATGGAGGCTGTATTTTTTTGCCTTTGAGAAAGCAGTGATGGCCTGTTCCCTAGATAAAAGGGGAAGGGGTCAGGTACTGGGGAATGTCCTGATTTAATGATGAAGGAGATAGTGGGGTAGCGGGGTAAAGTTTTCACTGAATCTGTCAGCCAGCAAGTTTGCTATATCTACAGCATTTGTGTATGTGGTGCCCTTGACCACCAGTTCTGAACAGATTTGAGTGCTCCCTTTGAGGTTGCAGACATATGTGAAGAAGGCCTTATGATTGTCTCTAGTAGATGTGGCCAATTTGGACTCGAAGTTTGCTTTGGAGGATTTCACTAGTGTTCTTATTTGCTTGTTCAGGCTAAAAAGACATTGCTTCCAATTGGGCACCTGCTCCTTTTCGGTCTTGGACAGCAATTTTTCTTTTCCTTTTGCTATAGAGATTATTTATTGCAGATGTCTACCAGACAGGTTTACTCTTCCTTGCAGAGGATGATTTAGTCCTGTCAGGTACTCCTGATTCCATGCATCTATATAAATGCTTGTATAGTGCTTTGGTGTAGTTTTGGATATTGGTGCCAGTTCCTACAGATTATTATCTAATGTTTAATAAAGTATGCTGTTGAAATAATGTGTACATGCATGTAGGTTATACATAGAATTAAGGATGTTTATGGTTGTCAGCGATTCATTCAGTGAGCAGCATTATGAAAGGAGTGTGGCTTGGTCATTAGTCTAAATAAGTGGGTGAACAGTAATGCTGAGATCAGCAGGCTGGGAGCTGTGAGTAAAAATCTGAAAATCCTGGCTATACTTCTGATTTATGTAGTGAGAGATTACAAGCTATTATATACAGGGTACAATTTAAAAGGGTGTGTGCAAACCTTAAGTGGTCACTTTTTTACTTCATTAAGCTGATAATGAAACCTCACTTCAGTATTCTCTGAGATCATATAGCCTTGTTCATAAGTTCATAGGTTCATAGATTCATACTAGGCTATCTGCCCTGGGGCATTTATAAGCTTAGCCCAATTGTGTTTGGCTTACGCCACCCCTTGATTTGAGTATACTGTGCCCTTTTTAAAGTTTAGTTTACTGTGCCTCTGTCTAATAGTGACATGGAAGTAATCCCTGGGACAAACCTACGATCCCCCATCCACTCATCAAGATTCTTCTTGAAGAGAGTCAGTGAGGTGCTCTGCCTAACATGAATTGGAATTCTATTCCAGAGCGAAGGGAGCCTCTGGGTTATGAATCTGTCCCTCCAGCATGTTCTATTTTTTTCTGTGATGAGGTTCAAGTCACTCGAGCGCGTGGCTCTAAGGGATTTAGATTTACTGAGGTGGAGCATGTCCATTAATTCAGGGTTGGACATAGCTTTATATGTCAGGCATAGATCGTCTCGAAGTAGGCGGTATGCAACTGAGTAGAGCTGGAGTTTTTTTAACCGAGCAGCATATGGCATCTGTTTGAGTCCCTTGATCCTCCTGGTGAGGTACTTTTGGGGTCTTTCTAATTGCTGCAGGTGTCAGGTAAGGTACATCCCAAAGGGGGCATTGTATTCTATGATGGGTCTGATGAGGGATGAATAAAGGGGCATGATTACCTCTCTTGATCTAGATGTGAATCCTTTCATGATGAGGTCTGCCAGGATATTGGCGATGTCTATGGGTTCAGTGTATTTTTTGTCGCTTAGAATCAACTCAGAACAAATCTGGGAGTTGCATCCCAGGTTCCTAACATAACTGAAAAAAGCCTTATGATTGTCTTTAGTGTCCTGTGCAATTTTTCTCTCGAAGCTGGCCTTGGAGAATTTTATGAGGGATTGTAATTTTTTTGCTAGTACTGATCAGAGATGCCTTCCCTTTTAGGGATTTTGCTCTATCATGTAGTAGCTTCCTCCTTCTGTTGTACAGTTTATTTATGGCTGGGGTCCACCAGACTGGATGTCTGCCTTTGGATGATTGGGTCTTGATTTTGTTTGGGATAGCATGATCCATGCATTCCTGGAGATGTCCATAGAATGCGTTTATATAGGATTCTACAGTTTTGGCCGTAGTTTCCACTGGCCCTGGGGCCTTGAAGGATTCCACTTCGGTTTTGAGAAGTGTGAAGTTCACTTTTGAGAAGTTTTTCACTGTGGTTTTCTGGGCTGGGGATGGGGTCGGGATGTGGATATCCAGTGAAATTAATTGATGGTCTGATCTTAACAATGAGGGATATACTTCTGGTATGGAGCATAGAGTCCCCATGTTGGTAATGATCAGGTCTAGTATGTTTTCCCCTCTTGTGGGAGTGGTGACTAGTTGTTCCATAGCATTTGAGTTTATAAATTCCAGGAACCTTTGGGCTAAGGTGCTGGGGCTTGAGTAATGCTCCCAGTTTATGTTTGGGTAGTTGAAGTCACCCAATATAATGGTGTTCGGAGAGATCTTCATGTTCTCCAATGTTTTCAGGAAAGCCGAGTGGGATTCCTGACTTTGAGAGGGTGGTCTGTAGGATGCTACAAACTGAAAAGCAGTGTTGCCCACTGTCAGTTGCACATGGATGGTCTCCGATACTTCGTGCAATGCCACTAACCTGGAGGTGTGGATATCCTTGATAAATATGGAAACTCCCCCTCCTTTTGTGGTTCGGTCTGGGTTTTGGGGCCTAAAAGCATGATATGAGGTATAATCTGGTAGTGCTGGGGTGCTCTCTGGAGCCTTGAACCAGGTTTCTGTCACTACACAGATATCGATGTTCTCCATACTGAGGAGAGCTTCGAGTGCATGCATCTTGAGGTTAAGACTTCTGGCGTTTAGCAGCATTACCCTTAGTTTCTTGTTCCTTGTGCTGTCTATGGAGGTGGGTTTGACTTTTGAGCCTTGCCTAAAAAAGGCACTATGGGGGTGGCAAGAGCCTTTGCCAATATCTGAAAGCCCAGGGGTGACAGGTGCAAGCCGTCCCTAGTGAAGCAACGTGGCTTGTCGAGCATGTCATCCCACGCTGACAGACACTGGATCCCCTTTGAATGACACCAAAATTTTAGCCAATTGTTAAAATCGATCATTTTGTCTTTATAGGGTGGCATCATTCTAGGTGAGGGTAAGATGCTGCTCAAGGTCAGGGTCATACCGGCCTGGGCTACATGATCAGAGAGCTCCTCTATGTCTCTTTTCATGTAGTCGAGGGAGGTACATCTCACGTCATTCACGCCAGCATGTACAATGACTGAGTCATATTTGTATTTGCTTTGGAGTGAACTGAGTGATTGCGTTATATGGCGGATCCTAGTGCCCGACAGGCAGCTCACTGTGACTTTCTCTTTATTCAGCCTGGTGAGCGGGACGTCAGTGTGTCTGACAATAGAGTCACCTATTACAAGAGTATCAGGTGTGTTATTCAGCCTTAAGGGTTGTGACTGCTTGGCACACTGACTTTGTGTGCTATGTGTTGTACATGTTTCGTTTTGGGGTAGCGTTTGCTTGGATGTCTGCTTTGGAGGTCTCTGTTGCTTAGGTAGATTGTTATTCAGAGCCTCCGAGTATATTTTTGTGTTTTTATGTGTTTGGTTCGCTGTTGTGGTGGGACTATGTGATACTGGAATTATGTTGTGTGAGGCTACCTTCTCCTCCTGACTGGTTACACCAGTTTTGAGATGAGAGAGCTCAGCCTCCAGTTTGGCTATATGGTTACATCTCTCACATATATTTGAACCTGTTTGGAGGAGGAGAAGGTTGTCCGTGTACATGAGACAGTTGTAACATTGCCTCAAAATTCCCATATTCACCAGCTGGACTGGAGAGGAAACCATTGACTGACCTTTGGACATGCTAGAGTAATATAGGGAACTGGATTAAAACGGACCAATAGGGGACAAGGTAATCATAGAGAGTATAAGAGTAAGTAGTGCTTATGGTTTATTTGTGCTAACTTGTAAAATTACTTATTTGGACCAGTGAGGGGCCTTAGAATGAGAATATGGTGTTTAATTTGAGAGATAGAGCAGTTCTAAGGGAAAAAGTGAAGAGCAGACTTTGTGGAGCCAGGAATAGTTTAAACCCAATTAAGCGGCGCTGCCCGATGTTGCACTATGCGCAAAAACGTGCAAAACCACGCAAAAGAGGGTTTTAAGAGAGGGCGATCAAGGAGTTAGGAACTGACCCAAAATGGCCAATAAAACTACAGTTTCAAGGCAGTAACCACTCACACAGGGGCAGGCAGGCTGCTCAATGTTTATCACTGCCACTGATGAACACAGAGACTTCCCTTTAGCCCAAGCAAACAATGGCCTCCAAGAAACTTACAAACAGTTCAGAGCAGCAAATCTGTAACTGAACTTTTTTAAATCTCAGAAAAGTGGGAAAAAAGCAAGATTTTTTTGTTTTTTTGTTTTTTTTAAGGAAGCAGAGGTTCACAAGTATCAACAAGTTAGAACAGTGCAGTAAATGACCCCAAACTTGAGTGCTAGGCCAGAGACAGATAAAATGCAAGTTTTAAGAAAAAAACGATTTTAAAAATAAGTGCACTCTTGTCTAAAGAACACACATTTTTTTCTCTTGAGAAGTGCAATTTCTGAAATAAATGGGGTGTGGAACCTAAGTGTCAGCTATTTGAAGATTATTAAATGAAAAGTCAAGATCTACATACTTCACTTTGTAGATGTAATCCACACAAGTGTGGATGTATGTGCTTCTCATACCTCTCAACTGTCCAAATTTGTATAGAATGTCCAGATTTTTGCTTCATATTTTGGGTCATACAATCTGTGCTTTTCTGGCAAATCACTGAGGAGAGAAGTCACCAAATAATATAATAGACTTGAGGTTTCAGACTTCATATCCTTCAGAAAATGCATGCTAATACAAATCCTGTTATCCTAGCAATTTTCTAAGTTTATAAGAGCAATATTTAAACTCTGTAACTATTTTTAGGTCTTTGTCCCACCATTATTTTAAGCATTGGCCAGATTTCTTAAGCTACAATGTTAAGACGTGTGTGTGTGTGTGTGTGTGTGTGTGTGTGTGTGTGTGTGTGTGTGTGTGTGTGTGTGTGTGTGTGTGTGTGTATGTGTGTATAAATATATATTGTTCTAACAACAAGTCAGATAAAGTATGCTTACATTTTGCCTGCCCTGTGTAGCAGTGTATGTCTACGCTTAGTACTACATACCAGGGCAAACACATCCTTTAAACTATAATCACATATACTGCAAATCTTGGCATTTACATTTTTGTGGCTAAATATAGAATTTTTATTCTATCTATACTCTGCAGATTTTATGGTTTCTACTGACGTGTAATGTGCTAAAGAAATTTACAGCCATCCATTCTGCAGTGGTATTCCCATAAATAGGCATTGTATTATATGCTTCCATAATGTTAATATCCATCTTGTCAGCCTTTCTCAATAGTGCTAAATGTAGCATTCTCTAAGATAAAATATTCTTGACATTCTAATGTCAGTGGCACAGCGGGTAGCTGACTTGCCTTTGGTGTAGAAGGCTGTGAGCTCTATCCCCACACCAGATAGATTAATTGCTGACACTGTAGTGCAGTATAATGGAGATGCTACAATCCTGACTGTGCCATCCTTTGGTTGAGATGTTAAAATTGAGGTCTCATTGCTTGAGTTAGTGATAACTCAGGTGGATATTAAAGATCCCACAGCACCATCTGAAAAGAGTAGAGGTCCTTCATTTATATACAAAAATAAGTCTTATTTACAACATACTTACATATTTACAAATATTTACAAAGGTACAAATATATAGATATACAAATCTGTTAACATATATTCATAATTTCTTTACAATCACAGTAAATTTTCAGCCCTATTAGAATCCCACTCCTTTTTCCATAACCACCCATTTGATTTTACTTAATATTGTTGCTAAAATCCATTTACTATTAAACTTAATTTTATTTACTTTCATTCCATATAACCTAAAATAACTTTTTTAGCTATTCTTTTAACATATTCTTTATTTCTATTCTTGTAATATCCATATTTAATCATATCCATGTTTACTTTATCCACTTCTTTTTATGTCTTCAAAAAAAATCTTCTTTACATAGGGCTGGATTCAGTAAAGCCTACACAAACTGCTAAGACCGTGTATGCATTTTGCCGCAAAGTGCACACTATAGCGCACTGTTTTAGATTTATTAAGCAGCTCTACACAGTATGTGGAGCTGCACAAACATGATAAATATTGTGGTATGCTAATTACAGCATAAGCAGCTAAAATTTATGCTAATCAAGCAATCCAAGATGCTTGTGCTATTCAACAAGCTATAAAGCAATCACATAGACTCAGTTCTGTTTTTCCCTGAGAAATTCCAAAACCTATTGGAATACAGCCATGGAAAGGAGTCTACATAGAAAGATTGTTAGGGGCTGCTGTTGCTTTAATTTGTGTGTATGTGCAACAGGCTGAAGTCTATATCTCTGCTGCTGCTAATAGACCACGGCCAAGAAGGAGAAGGATTTTTACATCCAGTTTAACTTATCTCAATCTGGATGAGGTAAATTGCAGAGCACTATAGGGTGGATAGAGACACACTACAGGAACTCTATAACCTCTGTCATCCTCACCTCAGACCAAGGGCAAATGGAAGGGATCTTTTACTGGTGGATACAAAGGTATGTGTAGCACTTAGCATTTTAGCTATAGGAACCTTTCGAGAGACCAACAGGGGACTTGGGAGTGTCACAGACATCAACATCCAGGATCCTACATCAATTCCTGATTGCTATGATTCAACATGCCAGTGACTACATATATTTTCCCATACACCTGGGGACAGGGCTACAAATATGCAGGAGCTCTACCCTGTAACACATCACCCTGAAGTACTGTATGCCATAGACTGTACACATAGAAATCAAAGCACTACCCAGGGAACAGGGAAGGGTCTACATAATTAGAAAGGACTTCCACTCCATTAACTGCCAGGTCACGTGTAATGCTAAGGGAATCATCTTGAATGTGTGTGCTGGCAACCCAGGCAGTTACCACAACTCACATATCTGGCACAACACCCAACTATATGAGAAGGTTAGTGGGGTAATAGATATCCCACAGGGTCATTTACTGGGGGATGTAAGTTATGCACTGGAACTGTGGCTGATGGCTCCCATCAGAAATGCACTCACACTAACTGAAGAATACTATAATAAGGCACACACTCAAGCAAGAAATATCATACAGTGTGTGTTTGGGTTGCTGAAGTCACAGTTCCAGTGCCTACATATATCTGGGAGAGCCCTGCAGTACAATCCACATACATGTACTGAAATCTTCACTGTCTGTGCCATGCTTTACAACATCATCCTGAGAAAACACCTTCAGCAGGATCAATAAGAGAAAGGGATACACATGTCACCACCATTGGCAAGGTCACGACAGACACACACAAGTGAGGAGTCAGAGGGCAAACCAGCAACTGCTATGGATGTAGACAGATGTAGGCATGCACAATATGTCCTCACATTGGCTAAGAGGCAATGCATAGCACACTCACTCACCACCTAAGGGGATAAAACATTCATACTATGCACATACATACAGTAACATTGATGCCAGGCAACACTTACAACCTTTACCTACCAAAGTAATGGCTGGTTACTCCCAGCATCAGGCAGAGTCATCCCTGAACTAAAACTGTAGCAACTGCTGGATTTACAAGGTAAGTGTTGAATCTGGAATATTAAAAAAAATGTGTAATAATACAAATGAATGGCATATCATTGAAAACTGTTACTTGGTAACGTAGGTAAAATATGGTTGATTTTACAGCAATGACTTCAACATGTGACAGCAGTGATGTATGTGAATACATGTATCCTCTATCAAGTAATTTGCCTCAGGTATCAAAGATTCACATATTCATACCTCTCAAAAGTTTTGATTGTCACAGAATGTTGTCAGTTTGGCTTCATACTTTTGTACTGGCAAATCATTAAAGAGAGAATTTAGAAATCAGTGACACACATTTCAGTTTCAGACTTTATATTCCTCAGAAAAATCTTAAAAATAGTGATGCAATAACTGTTTGATTCTATCAACTGTCTAACTTTCTAAGACCAAAATATTTAAAAAGTATCCCTATTATTCAGCCTTTGTTCCACTTTTATTTATGTCTTGGTCCAGTTTTGTTGCTGTAAGAGTGCGAGAGGCATGTACACATTACAAAAAAATGTAAGAAAATAGTACAATTAGCAAAACAAAGAAACACAGATATACTAAGCACTAAGTCAGCTATGTACCCTGAGCATCAGACACAAAACCTATCTATCCCTGAATCCAAAAGATAAAAAACAAGGATATGACATAGTTATCATTTGCACAGGGTGTTGTGTGGGGGTAGCAGGAAGCCTAGGCAGGCACAAAAGATAAATGAGTGGATGTGAGTAAGAAAAAGAAACAGGCAGACATTTGGGTAAAGTATCAAATGGCCACTGAGACAGAATCAGCTTTAAGCCCCATGAATGACCCATGTAACTGGTATGTGTGTGTGTGTGTGTGTGTGTGTGTGTGTGTGTGTGTGTGTGTGTGTGTGTGTGTGTGTGTGTGTGTGTGTGTGTGTGTGTGTGTGTGTGTGAGTGTGTGTGTGTGATCTGTATGGGTACTCCAGGTGAAATTGGTTTGCGACTGTCTGCAAGAACACAGCCAAGCTCAGTGCTAGCTCTATGTCTTGGTATGTTGGTGTGAGCCATGCATAGTAGAGGTGGCAGTTAGTAGTCATTATACCCGACCAAGAGTTGCACTGGCACATCCATGCTCATAGTCAGATGTACTGGTGCTATATGAATGTGACTGATGTGTGCTGGATGAGCTCTCTTCATGACTAAGCCCAGGACCATGACCCCATGGCCTGCAATATTTGGGTGTGGACATCTCAACCACTGATGGAGCAATATTGGGCATGGCCACAACAGTTAACATCAGTTGATGAGGCTGACCTATGTCCACGTGAATGCAGTCCCCCTCCTAGCAGATGTTCCATCACAGACACCACTGTTCCAACATATTCATTTGATTGATTGAGTCAGTAACATGGTAGAGGCAGTCACACATGCCAGCCTGTGCCACAGCTATACGCCTAAGAATTTTCTCAGACGCCCTATTGGAATGTGCCTGCACCTCCATTACAGCCCTAAACATATGTCAAGTGGCACAGAAATACACATCTGGATCAGGTGGTGGATGGACAGCAGGCCTCCTCTGAGCACCCCTAACAACCCTCCAGCATGGCACTTCACCCAGACTTTGACTATGGCCAGAATCAACAGGCAGTGAAGCTGCAGTAACCACACTACCCTGATTGACTGTCTCACCCTCCACCTGTCCAATATCTGAGTGCTCACTGGAATGGGTTTGCGTAGGCCTACTGGCTGTGTACGATGGAATTACAGGGGATGGCTGAATGTCATCCTCAGTGTCAGAGTCAGCCTCTGCATCCCCCAGCTGTGCCTCTGTTTGCCCACCATCATCATCAGAGTCTGCTGATACTCTGACATCAGGTGGTAAGAGTCCTACCCTTCCACTGTCAGGATCACTTGTGATAATAAGCAACAAATACAGGAAAGAAATTAGTATTTACACTGCTACAGTTCAATATATGCTAACAAACTAGCACCATTGCCACTATCACAGATGGTAAGCAATACACACAGTCCTGACACCCAAATTGCACATACAATTAAAATAAATATGTCTGGAAACTGCTCATCAGTGCTGAAATAAAAATGTTTGTCTTAGCATGTGCAGATGACTTTACACTTGCTAGGGAGGATGGTGCTGGAAGAACTTAAGCAAAATGTAAAGACACCATCATCACAATAACAGTAACACAGGGTGAAAAAACTGGGGAGTTTATATGTCCATTAACATTAACAATACATTTAACAGCAGCTTGGATGACATGCTCACACTAAGCCCATGTGTAATGAAACAGACTGTGTTGTTAACTGTATCAATCTATAACTAGTCCCCCCCCCAAAAAAAAAACAAAATTGTTAAACTTAAGTATTGCTGTCAATACTTTACAATACAAGAAATATTTAAAAATTGACATAGGTAAGCCTACTTGGAAGTTCCTTCTGGGACATACTTGTCCTCCCTGAAACAGCAGCAAAAACATTAATCACATGCCATTGTGCACTTTCCACTGAGCTCTCTGGATCTCTAACAGTAGACAGGAACTCTTCATTTAGTGTCAGTAGTGGCTCTGTAGCAGACACCACCTCCTGGTAGCCATCTATCCACAGGCCACTGCAGCTGCTCTCTTCTGGGATGAGGAAATAATGTCAGTGGCCTTATGATGCACCTGATCATATGTCCTGCTGCATCCCCCAACAGTGTATGCATGTTCACTATCTGCTGCCAAATTTGCTTTCTTCCACACATATCTTAGGTTCATAGGTTCATACTAGGCTATCTGCCCTACGGCATTTATTTATTTATTTATTTTTTATTTAACATTTGTTGACCGGGAATGTCCGACTAGGTTCAACAGAGCCTGTTTTCAGCGGAGGCCCAGGGAGAAACACTCCAGATGCATGTCTTTGGAATGTGTGAGGAAACCAGAGTACCCAGAGGAAACCCACGCGAACACAGGGAGAACATGCAAACTCCACACAGAAGGCACGCCAGCCGAGAATCGAACCGGAGAACCTCTTGCTGTGAGGCGACAACGTTAACCGCTGCACCACTGTGCCGCCCAATTTATAAGCCTAGTCAGAGTGTGTTTGGCTTTCACCACCGTTTTAGATTAGTTGACTGTGCCTCTGTATAGTAGGTCACAGAAGGTAGCCCTTTTAAGGTTAGTTTACTGTACCTCTGTCAAGCAGGGACACAGAAGAGATCCCAGGGGTAAACTTACGATCTCCCATCCTCTCGTCAAGATTTCTCTTGAAGAGGATCAGTGAGAGGCTCTGCCTAACATGGATTGGGATTTTGTTCCGGAGTGAGGCGTGACTCTGGGATATGAATCTGTCCCTCCAGCATGTCCTATTTATTTCTGTGCTGAGGTTCAAGTCCCTGGAGCATGTAGCTCTAAGGGATTTGGATTTCCTGAGGTGAAGCATGTCCATTAATTCTGGGTTGGACATGGCTTTATACGTCAGACACAGATCGCCTCTGAGTAGGCGGTATGCAACTGAGTAGAGCTGGAGTTTCTTTAGCTGAACTGCATAGGGCATCTGTTTGAGCCCCTTGTTCCTCTTGGTGAGGTACTTTTGGAGTCTTTCCAGTTGCTGCAGGTGTCGGGTAAGGTACATCCCAAATGGGGCATTGTATTCAATTATGGGCCTGATAAGTGATGAGTAGAGGGGCACAATGACCTCTCTTGATCTAGATGTGAACCCTTTTGTGATAAGGTGGGCTATATAGAAGGTCTTTCTAACCACTTTGGCAACGTGATTGTCAAAGGAGAGATTGCTATCTACTTGGGTCCCCAAGTCCCTAATTACTTGTTCCATACTTAATGGATTACCACCTATGTGGTAATTTGTGAGCACTTTGTTTTTCCCAAAGGGGATGACTATGTACTTTTGGCATTTAGCTTTAGGCCATGGCTCTGGCACCAGTTATCCGTCTCTGTGAGACCCTTTTGGAGGATGCTTGTGTCAGTCAGAGAGTCGATTATGGCACCCAGTTTGCAGTCATCTGCGAACTTGGTCAGCCATAGTCCACCCATGTTAGCCTGTACCTCAGAGAAATATATACCGAACAAGAGAGGTCCCAGGACTGAGCCTTGTGGGACGCCACTTGTAACTGGTTTAGAGTCTGACATGGCACCTGCTATTCTGACCATGTGGGTCCTATCCCTGAGCCAGTTTACAACCCATCTTGTGACATAGGGGTTGATATTTAAGCTGGTGGGCTTATTTATGATGCCTGAGTGGGGTATTGTGTAGAAGGCTTTTGCGAGCTCCAGGTAGGCTGTGTGGACTACCTTCCCTTCATCTATGGTTTTGGTAACTGTTTCAAAGAAGTCGACCAGGTTCAAGAGGCAAGATCTGCCCTTAACAAAGCCAAATTGGGTAGGATCCAGTGTCTGGAGGTTCCCAGTGTCTTTGTTTATGATTTCCATGATGATACGCTCCATAGCTTTGCAGACCAGGCTAGTCAGGCTTATAGGGCGATAGTTTCCAGGGTCTGTTGTGGCACCACCTTTGTGGAGTGGGACCACTGTTGCTGTACACCATACCTTGGGTACATATCCTGTAGTAGGGCTGAGATTGAACAGTGACTTTATATGAGGGTTTAGTTCTTCTTGGAGCTCGTGTAAGATGCAGCCTGGGACACCGTCTGGTCCCATTGATGCTGTGTTTTTTACTTTGGAGAGGGTAGCTCTCACCTGTGCATCTGTGATCTCAGGAAGGCTACACTCTGTTGGGATAGACATTTGCTCTTTTGGGGGGAAGGGGGGAGAAGTTTGCACTGAACCTTTCTGCCAGGATGTTGGCAATGTCTGTGGGTTCAGTGTATTTTTTGTCATTTTGCACTAGCTCAGAGCATATCTGGGAGTTGCCTCCCAGGTTTCTGACATAACTAAAGAAGGCCTTGTGATTATCTTTAGTGTCTTGTGCAATTTTTCTTTCAAAGCTGGCCTTAGATGATTTTATGAGGGATGGTCGTTTCTTGCTAGTTCTGATCAGAGACGCCTTCCCTTTTTGGGATTTTGCTCTATCATGTAGTAGCTTTCTCCTTCTGTTGTATAGCTTATTTATGGCTGGGGTCTACCAGACAGGTCTCCTGCCTTTGGAGGAGTGAGTCCTGGTTTTATTTGGGATAGCATGCTCCATGCATTCCTGTAGGTGTCCATAGAATGCTTTTGTAAAGGATTCTGCATTTTGGGCCGTATTTTCCACTGTCCCGGGGCTTTGAAAGATTCCACCTCGGTTTTGAGAAGTGTGAAGTTTGCTTTTGAGAGGTTCTTCACCGTGGTTACTTTGGTTGGGGGTGGGGATGGAATATGGATGTCCAGTGAGATTAGTTTATGGTCTGATCTTACCAATGAGGGGTATACCTCTGGTGTGGAACATAGAGACCCCATGTTGGTGATGACCAGATCCAATATGTTTTCCCCTCTTGTGGGAGTGGTGACCAGTTGTTCCATAGCATTTGAGTTTATAAATTATAGGAACCGTTGGGCGGGGGTGTTTGGGCTTGAGTAGTTTTCCCAATCAATATTTGGGTAGTTGAAGTCACCCAATATAATGGTGTTTGGAGAGACCTTCATGTTCTCCAGTGTTCTCAGGAAAGGCGAGTGAGGTTCCTGTGTTTGGGAGGGTGGTCTGTAGCAGGCTACAAACTGAAAGGCAGTTTTGCCTACTGTTAGTTGCACATGGATGGTCTCCGATGCTTTGTGCAGTGCCACTAACCTGGAGGTGTGGGTATCTTTGATAAATATGGATACTCCCCCTCCTTTTGTGGTTCGGTCCAGGTTTTGGGGCCAAAAAGCATGGTATGAAGTATAACCTGTTAGTGCTGGGGTGCTCTTGGGAGCCTTGAACCAGGTTTCTATTACTGCACAGATATCGATATTCTCCATACTGAGGAGAGTCTCAAGTGCGTGCATCTTGAGGTTTAGACTTCTGGTGTTGAGCAGCATTACCCTTAGTTTTTTTTCTTTGTGTTGTCTATGGAGGTGGGTTTGTCTTTTGAGCCTTGCCTAAAAAGGCACTATGGAGGAGGCAAGAGCCTTTGCCAGTATTCGAAAACCCAGGGGTGACAGGTGCAAGCCGTCCCTAGCGAAGCAACGTGGCTTGTCGAGCATGTCACCCAGGCTGACAGACACTGGATCCCCTTTGAATGACACCAATACTTTAGCCAGCTGTTAAAATTGTTCATTTTGTCTTTATACTGTGGCATCATTCTTGGTGAGGGTAAGATGCTACTCAAGGTCAGGGTCATACCGGTCTGGGCTACATGATCAAAGAGCTCCTCTATATCTCTTTTCATGTAGTCCAGGGAGGTACATCTCAGGTCATTCACACCAGCATGGACAATGACAGAGTCATATTTGTACTTGCTTTGGAGTGACCTGAGTGCTTGTGTTATGTGGCAGATCCTGGCACCCGACAGGCAGCTTACAGTGACCTTCTCATCGTTCAGCCTGGTGAGTGGGACGTCAGTGTGTCTGACAATAGAGTCACCTATTACAAGTGTATAAGGTGTGTTGTTTAGCCTTAAGGGCTGTGACTGTGTGGCACACTGACTTTGTGAGCTATGTGCTACATGGGTATTGTTTCGTGGTAGGGGTTGCTTGGATGTCTGCTTTGGAGGTCTCTGCTGCTTAGGCAGATTTTTATTTAGAGCCTCCAAGTATGTTTTTGTGTGTTTATGTGTTTAGTTTGCTGATACGGTAGGTCTATGTGAGACTGGATTTGTGGTGTGTGTGGTTACCTTCTCCTCCTGACAGGCTGTGCCAGTACTGGGTTGAGAGAGCTTAGCCTCCAGTTTGGCTATATAGTTGCATCTCTCACATATATTTGAGCTTGTTGGGAGGAGGAGAGGGTGGTCTGTATACATAAGGCAGTTGCAACATTGCCTCAACATTCCCAGATTCACCAGCTGGACTAGAGAGTAAACCCAAAACTAACCTTTGGACATGCCTGAATAATATAAGGAACTACTTATTGACTGATCAGAAAGAACCAATAGGGAGCAAGTACTTAAAAGGAGTATAAGAGGATGTAGTGCTTAAGTTTATTAGTGTTTACCTATGAGATTACTTATACGAGCAAGTGCAGGGCTTTAGAATGAAAATAGAGTGCTTATTTTGAGATTTAGAGCAGTTCTAAGGGAAAAAGTGAAGAGCGGTCTTTGTGGAGCCGGGATTAGTTTAAACCTGTTTAAGCGGCGCTGCCCGACGCTGCTCTGTGCGCAAGACCGTGCAAAAAAGAGAGTTGCAGGGTTTTAAGAGAGAGATCAAGGAGTTTGGAATTGACCCAAAATGGCCAATAAAACTACAGTTTCTAGGCAGTAACCACTCTTACAGGGACAGGCAGGCTGTTCAGTGTTAACCACTGCCACTGGTGAACACAGAGACTTCCCTTTAGCCCAAGCAAGCACTGGCCTCCAAGAAACTTACAAACAGTTCAGAACAGCAACTCTGTAACTGAACTTTCTTTTAAATTAGAGAAAGTGGGAAAATAGCAAGATTTTTTGTTTTTTTGTTTTTGTTTAAGGATAGCAGAGACACACAAGTAGCAAACTAGTCAGAACAGTGCAATAAATGACCCCCAACATGTGTGTGCTAGATCAGAGGCAGGAAAAATGCAATTCAAGAAAAAACAATTTTAAATTAAGTGCAACACAAAAAATGCAGGAAACAGGTTCTAGGTATGTTCTAAATACTGATTCTAACCCATATATCAACTTTTGCAATCAAGAAAATGCCGAAAAGTAGGCGGCAATGCAGTTTTTCTAAGAAATAAATCACAAGAAAATACTTAAAATCTCAAAAGTGGCTCCTTTCTTCTCTCAGTGTTTTCTCCTCTTGGTAGGTGCTTCAGCAACAACTATCAAGCCTGGAAAGATGCCAAAACCACGCGGCTGCAGGGTTTTAAGAGAGAGAGATCAAGGAGTTTGGAATTGACCCAAAATGGCCAATAAAACTACAGTTTCTAGGCAGTAACCACTCCTACAGGGACAGGTAGGCTGTTCAGTGTTAACCACTGCCACTGGTGAACACAGAGACTTCCCTTTAGCCCAAGCAAGCACTGGCCTCCAAGAAACTTACAAACAGTTCAGAACAGCAACTCTGTAACTGAACTTTCTTTTAAATTAGAGAAGGTGGGAAAATAGCAAGATTTTTTTGTTTGTTTTTGTTTTTGTTTAAGGATAGCAGAGACACACAAGTAACAAACTAGTCAGAACAGTGCAATAAATGACCCCAACACGTCTTCATGTCCTCTCTCAAGCAAAAAGTCACCATGCTGCCTAAATGCTTTGAAAATTACATCATTGTCAGGATCACTGAAGGGGTGTTTGTAGGGATTGGGACTCTTGGGTGTCATAGTTCTAAGTGACATAAAGCACAAAAGAAGGATACTACACATAAATATCACATAAATAAAAGTCATGCTTAGATATAACACATAAGTAGTTTTTCAATATTACCCACTAAAAAAACAAAAAAAGTTCAATATATTCAAATATAAAAAAGGATTTATGTGGTTGTAACATATCGCAGTCATACAAAGCAAGGTTTTTATTCAAAACAAGGGGAGTAACAACAGCAAAGCAAACCACTATACAAAAAAAATTTGCTTGTGCTAACACAGAAATGGAACTTGGCTCCTCCACTCACAAAACAACAGGCAAATTACTTTTTGGTACCAAACAAAGGAATGAAACATCAGTAAATTGTTAAAAGTGCATCAAAGAAGCTGTCCTCAAAACATGTGTACATTTTTACCACAGAACATTCATTTTTATGCAATTGCTAGAAACATCTACTTGAGTCCAGCACTCTTCTAGAGGTGTCTATGAGCCATCCTTGAAGGCCAACTCACCTGTGTCGTTGACAATATAGGACATTTACTTTTCTAACAATAGAAAAGTGTAAAGAGAAACAGTTGCAGCATTAACACTTGTGATGAAAGTTGATAAGGCTGTGCATCTGAAAAAGTAAAATGACCTTACAGAAATGCTTATGCCACCAGTAAACTTCTAAGAAGTGCATACAGATAAAAGTAGCATTTGCTAATGTATATATAAAAATATTCTTCTAAGTGACATGTGAACATATTCAGTGTATAACTAAAAAAAACAATTATACCTCATCAAGATCAGCAGGCTTCTGTGCAGATACATCCAAAGTAATAGCAACATTCTTCTGTGTTATTCATATAAACAAATCTCCTCATCTTCGAGTTCTCTAGCTACATGGTTCCCTTTTTATAGTGAGATTCAGACTCGTCAGCATGGTGAAGATGCAAATGAAGTGTGAACTCATTAGAATTGCTGAATCCCAAATTCTTGGCTCTGTGTAGCAGATGTAAGCATATTGCAGGCACTCTATCAGTGTTTGTTGCTAATGGATTGCAACTGTGAATGATTACTGGTAGGAAGAAGGAAAATACAGCAGCAATTCAGACTCCCTTACCTCCAGTCAGTGTGTCAGCCAGGTTAGACTTATGATGAAGTAATTGTATCAGGGTTTTAAATGTAAGTAAGCAGCACACATTTCACAGTTTCTGTCCAGTAACATCCAACCTCCCCTGCATTTGTTGAAAACTGTATATTATTGCCATTTAAGATTTCACACATTTTAAGGACAATGATACAAAATGCTTTAAAGACCACGTCTAAGATTACTGCTGAGATAAGAGAAGAATGAGCAACATACAGAGATAAGACAGAGATGTGTTTCTGTAAACAATAGTCATAAATTATTGCATGATCACACATTGCACTATATCTGAAATTAATACATGTACAAATAACTCAATGTACAAATGTCATAATGTGTATGATGTTACAGTTGCTTATATGCATAATGATTTTCATGGTCTCCTGCAAAGCTGTTTCTGTGGCAAAGAGCAATAAGGAACCCTTACTGTGCATTAAAGGTTCATTGGTCAAAACCAGACTTGTGTAAAAATCTTTCATGTCATATATTTTGTAGTGTTATTTTCTAGCTTTATTTTCTTTTTTTAATGCTAGTATTTGTGTGGTATGTAGCTTAGTGCAAACGCAGGAAATGGATAAACACAATCAAAATCATGTAATGTACATCTTTGATAATCAATTCATCAACTGCAGCTCTGAATCACTTGTGTGTGTGGCACACCTGCTATGGAAATTAATTCACACAGCATATACTATCTGTAGATCATGGTTCAAGTCCCACCTTTGCCTTTTAAGGATGTCACCTAATAAAAACTACTCACAAGACTAAAACAAGTTTAGCTTCGCTTGCATTGTTTGTGCGATGCTTATCATTATGCAAATTTGGAGTAATGGACCACACATGAAGCAGGCGGAACACCTGCAGACAGGATGCAGACATTCTTGATTTCAAAAAGGATACATTGTTGCATTTTTTGCTTTTCATAAATGCCCTGCTGTTAACATAATCTGTATAACTGGACCAAAAATATGTGCAATATCTGCTCATTGCAAGGATCACTCTGAGCAATCCTTAATTATAGTTTGTAGTTGTTAAGAAGTATACTTAAATGTAATATTTCAGGTAAAATGCTTTTCTTATTGTGATGATGCATTGTATGTAACATATGATGGTATTAATGTTATCTCTTGTTTTCTCTCTCATCCTAACCCTTACCTCTTTCTTTTTCTATGTGTCATCAAAATGTTTCCATGTTATCCATCTCTGACAAATCACAAAATGCTTTACAGCACAGGTAGGCCAACCCCAGTGGCTCTGCCTGGCCCCGCTCCACTGGCTCTGGCATCGACACCCAGCACATCTGGTACCCAAACTGGCAGTACTGCTTCTGCTGCTCTTGCACTACCTGAAACCTTGGATAGCACTACTCCAGCAGTTGGTGCTGTGGTACCCTCCAGGAGTACTGGTAGAGGTAAGGATTTTATCACTCACTAGGAGATGCCATGAGTGGTGTGTAGGGTTGTGCTCAGCACCATTAATGCATGCCTTCACTGGATGGAGAGGCTGCTTTCCTTTACGGTCCTTAGGAGAAGACATCAAGCACTCCAATAGCCAGTGAAGTAAGGGCACGGTGATGGCATTCCTGTGGATGAGGACTAAATTCTCACTGTCCTCATGTTTGATGGGCATGGACATTCGTTGTCCCCTCCCTAACCCCAATAATGGTGTCCCCCAACCTTTTGTGTCCTTCACCATTCCTGTGTCTTACCATAGGATCATAGGAGATTAGTAGGCTATCGACACAGAGGTCATTTTAAGCTTAGCCATTTCAACCTAATGTAATATTGTAGAAGTACTAGTCAATACCCAAGATTGCATTTAGTGATGACTGCCCATGTCCAGGAGGGTTTTGGGCACTATCCCCGGTAAGAATTTATGGGGCCCCTTCCACTCATCCAGGTTCCTTTTGAACAGTGTCATAGAGGTGCTCTGCTTTACATGAATTGGTAGCCTGTTCCAAAAATGTGTCAGTCACTGGGGGTAAATTTGTCCCTCCAGCATGTCCTACTTAAGTCACAGGCTATATTTAAGTCCCTGATACAGGTAGCTCTAGACCCAGTTGATTTATGGATATGCAGTAAGTTCATTAGGTCTGGGTCTTGGGTTGCTCTGTAGGTCAGGCATACGTCTCCCCTAAGAAGTCTATATGATACAGAGTATAGTGACAGGGACCATATAAGGCACATGCTGGAAGCCCTTGATTTTCTTTGTTAGAAACCTCTGAGGTCTCTCTAATTGCTGCAGTTGCTTAGTACGGTACATGCCAAGTGGGGCATTATCCTCAGTTATAGGTTGGATAAGTGCCCAGTGTAGGGGGGGGTTATAACTTCTTTTGCTCTTGAGATGATGCCTTTAATAATCAAGTGAGGTACATGGAAAGCTTTCCTTACAATGGTAGACAGGTGGTGATCGAGGTTAAGGTCATGGTCAACCTGTGATCCCAGGTTCCTTACTACTTCACGAATACTTAGACTATTGTTGTTGATTTGATAATGTGAAGGGATATTGTCTGTGCTAAAAGGAATGGTGATGCATTTGTTTTCATTCAGTTTGAGACCATGACTAATACACCAGTCATTGGTCTGTGTGAGACCCTCCTGGAGTATACTGACATCATTTGGGGATTCAATGATTGTACCTAGTTTGCAGTTGTCTGCAAACTTGGTCAGCTACAACCCTTATGAGAAGTATATACCAAACAGTAGAGGGCCCAGCACTGACCCCTGTGGCACCCTGCTGGTAATAGCTCTGCTGGTTGATGTAGAGTCACTCACTTTGATAGTGTGTGTCTGGTTTGTGAGCCAGTTGGCAACCCATCTTCCAATGAAGCGGTTTACATTCAGTTTGGTAAGTTTATCTTTAATGCCTGAATGTGGGATTGTGTTGAAAGCCTTCGCCAAGTCAAGGTATGCTGTGTGCACAGATTTGCCTTCTTCAATGGCCTTGATTACACATTCACAGAAATCCACCAGATTTAACAGGAAGGATCAGCTCTTCACAAAGCTGAATTGGGTGGAATACAGGGTTTGGAGATCACTTATGCCTTTATTTATGAGGTCCATAATGATATGTTCCATGGCCTTACAGATTATGCTGGTCAGGCTTATGAGTCTGTAATTGCCCTGGTCTGTTGCTAGGCCACCTTTGTGGAGGGGAATAACTGTAGCTGTTCTCATACAGCAGAACAAAGCCTGGGTTAGGCTATGATTGAAAAGGGTACTTAGTGTTGATGCTAGTTCATGTTTTAGCCTGTTTAGATGACAGCCTGGGATGTCATCTGGTCCCATAGAGACCATGTTCTTTGCTTTGGACATGGCTTTGAGGACCTATTCTTCAGATACGTAAGGTGGGAGGGAATTTTGGGGGAAGGTTTGTTGTAAGTTAGGAAGGGATAAGGGAGTGACATTTTCACCAAACCTCTCCACTAGCAGGTTTGCTATTTCTATGGGGTCAGTATATGTGATACTGTTGACCACCAGTTCTGCACATGCTTGAGTCCTACCCTTTAGGTTACATACTCCCACCAGGAAAATCAAGTACCCCCACCCCCTACCTCAGCCACCTCCTCTAACAATATAGCAACCCAATTTAATAATACTTTACTGATGCTATCCAATCCCATGCAAAGCCCCTTAACATTCTCAATGAATCCACCCTTTCAGCCCGCCAAATCTATGACACATTACAAAAGTGCCCCAACCAGTTCAAGTAACAACTAATGTCTGTACAGACTATTAAAAAACTACTCTATAAACTTAAACCAACCAGCCCAGCTACAGACTGCTTCCCAGCCAACTTTCTCAAAATTGCAGCAGATGCAATTGCATACCCAGTAGCCATACTCATAAATAGATCATTATCTGAAGGCTTAGTACCCACCATTTGGAAAATCTCCCATATCATTTCTTTACACAAAGGGGGCAACTCCACAGAATTTAGTAATTATTGACCAATTGCCATCCAGTCACCCTTGTCCAAAATCCTTGAGAGAGTCGTCCATACTCAACTTATAGACTACCTTCTTACACATAAACTTCAGTTTAACACACAACATGATATTTCCCCATCACAGCATCACCACAGCCCTAATGGCCTTCACAAATACAGTTAACCACTTCAAAAACCAAGAATACTATGTATCTGCCATATGTCTTGACTTATTCAAAGCCTTTGATAAGGTAAATCACAATAAATTACTGAAATTGCTCTCCTCCTTCAACTTATGTAGCTCTTCTATCACTTGGTTCCAGAGCTATCAAGACATCAGCAGGCTGTACAGTGGCAACACAACCTTTCTTCTCTTCTCCCAGTGTCCTTAGGTATCCCACAAGGCTCCATCCTTGGACCTCTACTCTTCTTACTATTCAATAACCATCTCCACACCATCACTCTTCATGCATCTGTTATTCAATATGCAGATGACTCTACACTAATATGTGCAGCCCCCTCACTACAGCACCTCAATGCCATTACCCAGGAATATTTTCTCTCTGTAGATGTATGGCTGGCCGATTCCCAACTAATCCTCAACCCCAATAAAACTAAACTCCTTATCTTCCATCCTACAAGATCTACTTCATCTGTCATACCTTTTAACATTGAATCCAAGAATAAAACTGTTATCACCCCAAGAACCCATACTAAACTGCTAGGGGTCAAAATTGACAATAACTTGAGATTTGATATCCACATTGCTCAATCCATTAAAAACGTTCATAAGAAACTAGGTCTACTTTTCCGGAAAAAACAATTTATAACTAGAACCACAAAACCCACCATCGCCCACACTCACCTCCTGTCAGCACTCCTATATGCTTCTCCAATTCTGACCAACCTTCGAAAAACAGATCTAACCAAACTGGAATCCTGTTACAATAAAATTGCCAAATTTGCCACCGATCCCACACATAGGTCTCATCACTGCACATCTCTTAAGCAGCTACATTTGCTCAAACTTCCCCAACTCTTGCACTACAATCAACTTACCTTTGCCCACAAAATCCTCCATCACCCTGATACAGTCACCGCACTCCAAAACCTTCTACAACCATAATCTACTGCTAGGTCCTCTGATCCAGTAGTAAATTACTCCTGGATACCACAAAAGATAACAACACAGCCTGTGAATCCCACTTCTCAAACATCATCCCTAAAATCTGGAATAAACTGCCATCCAACATTATATCCAGCTCCTCCACAACACAATTTAAAAAGCTATCAACTCACTTGTACAATGCTTGGCTATGCATCTGTAAGACTCCTGGCTAATGCTAACCTCTGTACAGGTAACCATATACAGCTCATTGTGTAATAACATATTACTCTTCCTGAACTTACTCTCTGTGTGATGTCATACTTCTCTTCCTGAACTCACTGAAACTGTAACTAGCTAAAATCGAATTTTTTATGTTCTGCATATAATGGTGATGATACCTCTGGTACACTGTATTTCTCCTCACTGTGTAGTTACTACTGTTTGCAAATGTATCGTCATTGCAAGTTTGTCTATTTCTACAATATTTTGTATTTTCTGCTGGAGCTTTTCTCCCCGGGCCTCCACTGAAATAGGATCTATGTCCAGTCAGACTTTCCCAGTAAACAAATGTAAAATAAATAACAAATACGTAGCTGTAAAAGGCATTATGGTTATCCTTGGCAGTACTTGCTATGTTTCTTTCAAATGAGCTTTTGGAGGATTTGACAAGTTGTCTTATTTGCCTGTTAAGGCTGAGGAGGTTGCTTTTCCATTGTTGGGTCCTTGTCTTTGTTTTCTTGGACAGCAACTTTTTGCATTTATTGTAGAGTTTGTTGATGCCGGAAGTACAGCATGGCTGATTGATTTTACTTGGGGCTCTGGCTGTGATTCTATTTGGTACAGCTGAGTTTATACACTTATCCAAGTGATTGCACAGGACTTTAGTGTAAGCTTCAGCATAGTTACCACTTTCAGCTTGGGGCAGGGCTTGGAATGCATTTATATCTTCACCTAGGAGGGTGTAGTTTGCTGTGGAGAAGTTTTTTAGTCTGATTTCACCCTTAGTGAGTTTTGGCATTACTGTAAGTTTGAAGGTGACTGATTTGTGGTCAGTTTTAATTAAAGTGGGTCCAATAGTTGCATCAGTGTACCTGTTTAACATGCTGGTGATGACCAAATCTAGAATGTTTGTTCCTCTTGTTGGGGTATAGACAATTTGCTCAAGGGCATTTGAATTCACAAAGTCAAAGAACTTTTGTGCTAGCAAGTTTGGGCTAGAGCAGGTTTCCCAGTTGATGGTAGGATAATTGAAATTCTCCATAACCAGTGTGTTCGGTAAAATTTGGATTGTCTTCAGTTTGGTTAATTAGGCTTTGTGGGTATCATGACAATGGAGAGGGATCTATAACTGGCTATGACATGAATGGGGGTCTTACCCACTGTACCCTGGACCTGGAGTAACTCCATGTAGTTGCCCAGTCTAACTAGATGGAAGGTGAATTTATCTCTAATATAAATTTAAACACCGCCTCCTTTGTTTTTCATATGTTCACTTTGTTGTCTAAATGTGTGGAACACATTGTAGCCTTGCGAGGCCGGGGCAATCTCTGAGGCCTTAATTTAGGTTTCTATGACTTCATAGACATCTACAACCTCTAGTGATAGATGATCTTCCAGAAAGTTCATTTTATTTGTTTAATCTGCTAGCATTGAGAAGAATGACTCTTGTTTTGTTCTGATTGGTTAATTTCACATTGGTAATGATGTTTTTGAGACCTTGCCATAAAAAGGCACTATGGGGGAGGCAAGAGCCTTTACCAGTAACTGAAAGCCTAGGGCTGCCAGGTGCAAATCATTTTTGGCAGAGTAGCGAGGTTTGTCGACCATGGCCTCCCAGGCAGACAGGAACTGGATCACCTTGGAATGACACCAGAAACTAAGCCATTTATTGAAATCTATCATTTTTGTTTATACTGTGGCATCATTCTAGGTGAGGGTAGTATGCTGCTCAATGCTAGGGACATGCCTGCCTGGGACACATACTCAGAGAGCTTGACCATGTCTCCCTTCATATAGTCCAGCAGGGTACATCTGAGGTCATTCACACCAACATGAACTATGACAGAGTCATAACAGTACCTGTTGCTGAGAGAGCTGAGTGCATGCGTGATTTGGTGAATCCTGGCACCAGACAGACAGCTGACTGTGACTTTCTCCTTGTCCAACATAGTGAGTGAGACATCCGTGTGGCTCCCTATTGAGTCTCCAGTGACAAGAAAATTTGTTTTTTGAGTGTTACACCTTATGGGATTGGTGGGTGAGAAACTGGTGTTGCTTTGTGTCATGGGTGCTATGCATACTGTGTTAGCTGTAGCAGAGGTCTCTTGTGTTTTGGTACGTTTTTCAAGAGAACCTCTGCATATGTAGATGTATGTGTTTGATGCGCACTATGTGTATGAGTAGTGGTATGCGCATGAGTAGTGGTAATATGTAAATATGTAGTGGGGGGAGAGTTGACAACCTTCTCTGTGTTACTGTTTTGAGTGAGAAGGAGCATGGATTCTAGATTCTTAGTGCAAATACATCTCTCGCACTTTGTATTAGATTGTGTTGTTAGTGTTAGTCTTGTTTTCTTTGTCCTGTTTGTTTTCTTTGTCCTGTTTGTTGGCATCTGCTTCCTCACTTACCCTACTTACCTGACTCAGAAATACCTACATCATTTACCCCACATTCCTCTCTTACTGAAATAAAAAAAATGGACACCTGTCCCAAAAAACAAATATCGTCCCATACATAGCACTCCCCTTTGCACACGTGTCTACTTGACACACTTGATTTGGTCCAATTGGCTATACAACATGACTGCATTGTTTTCACTCCTCTTTGTTGAGGTGACAGTCCAAATTCAACTAATATTCTGTACATATTTTCATTTAACTCTACTGAAGAAGTGGATAGCTATACTTCTTTCCTACCTCCCTTCTGCACATTCCTATATTGCTTTCCCTTTGTTCTTCCCCCTGCTTGCCCTCATTTTACCACGTTCCTATTTATCTCATTTTAACACTTTTAATCTGGTCAAAAAATAGACTCACTCACAGCACACATATGTAAAAAAAAAAGCTATGAAGCCCTTCACTTTCTGGCCTCTGTGATTGTGTGGAGTTTGGCATTGTACACCAATGCCAAGTGAAGGGGAATGGCTCTTCAATGTTGCAGTTACCTCTTTGCAATGCCACTTAAACATGCTGCTCTGCTGTAACATACAGTGAAAGTAGAATAAAGAATTATGTCATTGCAGTATACATACACATTTAAAACTATAAGAGGCACCTGGATTCTAACCCTATTTCTGGACTCCAAAAGAAATGTAGCAACTCCTTTACACCTGTTGCTACAGAATCAGCTAAGTAGCAGGTGTGTTTCATACATTCAGTACTCAGAATAATCATAATTTTATCAATGAGGCTCACGTTTGTTTGCCTCTTAAATATGCGCAAACAGAGAAAGCAGTATAAATGTGTATCTTACATGCACAAAAACTTTACCATCATTTCCGCAAACCAGCTACTCAATGGTGCACTATTGAAAGTTTACATTTGCATGCATTGCATATGCTTATTGTCAATGTAGTCTTCATGCCATGAAAGTGCATGTAAAAACATAAACAAGGGGAAGGCACTTTTTAAGAAAAGAACACATATTTACAATGCAGCCTTTTGTTAAATCTTCCCATACACTGCAAACTTGGTCTCTCAGTAGTTGCTCACAAATATATCTACTACATTAAAGAAATAAATAACAAATGCTTTCTTATATACTATGCACGTCTTTATAATGACAATAGACATGCAGATTTTCCAATAGTTGTAGTAATGTAGACAGCTATTTGCATATAGTCCTTCCTTCCTTGGGTGGATTAGCCAGGGAACCTTGTCGGCAAGGCTTACTTAGGCCCTTGGGCTGATAGCCTAGTACCTACCTATAAACCTATGAACCTATGAACCCTAGCCAAAGATATTTGGAATGGGGTCCCTCCTAAAGCTCTGACTGGAGTAGACTGCCCAGGCAAGTAGTGCTCCTCTGTAACCATTGCAGGCTTTACAATGGTTATGTCAGAGGCTGTGTCTCTCTTAGTAATGGCCTCTTTGCCATTCACTACAATAGGATATAACCTGTTGTGGTAGTTTTGTACCCTTGTTGTCCCAAGACAACCTACTATTGGCATTTTGTCTTTCCCACTTACTGGCTCTCTCACCTTTTGTTCCCCACATTGCCTCCATGGACATCTGTATGCTACATGGCCCCACTGGTTGCATTCAAAACATTTAACCCTAGGTTCAGGACATGTACCTGGACTAGTGGCTTCCCCTGCTACTTGCATATTCTATTGGGGCAGTCTGTGCTGCCCACCATGGGTTCCTTTAGAGCCATGAGCAGTACTGGGGTCCCTTTCCTGTGCAGGGATGCCCTGCTTGCTAGGTATAGATCTCCCTTCTTCCCCAACTCATCTGAAGTAGCACATTGTCTATCAGCTAACCAGGTCCTCGTGTCCTCAGGCAAAGTGCTAAGGGCTTGTTCCCTCACCAAAAGGTCTGCCATCCCTTCAAAAGTAGTAACCTAACATCCACTCACCCACCTATGAAAATAAGTGCTCAGTTCAGCAAGGTATTCACATACACTTTCATCTGCCTTGCGTCTATGCTCACGAAAGTTTTTCCTATAAGTTTCATGTGCTAGCTTAAAACATTCTAACAAGCAATGCTTAACAACAGTATAATTAAAACAGTCAACATCAGACATTTTAAATAACACAGTTACAGCTTTATCATGGAGTAAGGGAGTCAGGAACTGTGCCCAGAGCCTTTGGTCAACATCATACTGTTTACACATCCTCTCAAACATATAACTGAAACTATCAAAATTATCCCCCTCTTTAACTCATTAACCCTGAGTACATTCTCAGAGTGCCTTAGTGCTTACCTCCTAGTGCTATCTGAGATGTTAGAAATGGTATGCTGTTCCAGCCAAGTGCCATCCACAAGCACCGGTAACTTTCCAGCCAATTGTTAGCTCCACTGTTAAAACTAAGTTTAAAAAGTACCTGGACTTTGTCAGGTACCTTCACAACTTAGTTTTCAGTGTGGAGGAACATAAGGTTCATATTTAAGATTTACGAGAAAATCGGCTTGCCATGTACTGTGTATCTGTATGTGATCACAGCAAGCCAATTCAGTATGTGTTACAGGAAGCAAGCCAATCAGATTCTTGCAATCCAAGCTGCCACTTGCTTAACACCTCCACCCCCAGACCTAACTTTTCTTTGTTCTGACGCAATAAATAGAGAGTCCTCCAGTACCAATTCCCTTTCTTTTTCTGAGGTCTGCTATATTGCTACTGGATCACTTCTATCTATAGTAGCAGAACATTTTTTGTGCACCGTTCAGAAGACCAGCGATAAGTTATCCTGCATATGAGCAGCAGCGAGAAACTGAAAATCAAGTACCATTCAACTGCACTGTGAGTGAGAGCTTCCTCTTAGATCCAGAATAAGTTAAGAATTGAATTGTACCCATAATGCCTAAATACTATAGAATTTCCTTGTAGTTTCTGCTTTTCCATCAGCCACAAAAAAAAAAAAAAAAATGGCCAGATCCGATAACAACTGTATCAGTAGCACTTATAGCGTTAATATTTTTTACGTATAAGTAGTAGGAAGTGGAATATTTTTGAAGAAGGACTTTTTTTTGAAGGGAGAACTTGCTTCCATGCTGGTTCCTTGCATGTACTTCAGTGTCCTGGGAGTAAATGAGCCACTGTCTAACACCCGGTAAAGGACTGTTATTTATTTCACTCTACCTGGACGTACACACTGAAAGGCTTATCCTAAGGTTTAGTGCTTGTCTAGACATTTGTAGTATTGGTTTGTGGAATTTCCGTTACCTGTATAGCACATGTTTCTGCCGCCTAAGCCAATCGTATGTACTCATGGGGCATATTGTGGTTTACATGATTTGCAATGTATGAATAAGGCTGGCTTATTTAGTAATTTCAGTCCTCAGAAATTTGACAGAAAAAACACATTTTATGGGGAACGGACCATAATTATAAGGCACAACTGTGGACAGTCGAGAGGCACATAGAGGTATGGCTAGTTGTCTTGGAATGGTAAACTTGTTCTACTGTGTAGAGGTGTAGCAGTTCCCTGCTGCATAAACTACCGCAGTATGTTAAATGCTAACATTCCTGACATACTTTGCGATTACAGCTTGGTGAGTGAGTGGTACATAAAGAAACTCCATCTATCTCAAATAACAAATAGGGAGCAGCAAGAACAGTGTCCTTTCTTTTTTCTATTATTTTACCTTGCTCAAACAGCTACTTCGGAAACAAGTTTTCCCTTTCTCCATTATGTAAGACCCTTATCCAGAAGTAAATAGAAATATAGCTACCACACCGCTAAATCCACTCCCTGAAAAAACGTAGTAGTAACACCCAAAAACAATGATAGGGAGTGCGTTAAGGCAGACAACAAGTTCTTTCATGCAACTATGTATACGTAAGAAATAATGTCTCTTGCGACTTGTATATTGACCGCTCTTCAGCTCAATATTATACCACTCTTCAGCTCAGTATAAAGTCACTTCTCACCTCTAGTTACGTTACTGCAAATAGTAACACTTCGCCAAATAAGTTTAGGTTCACTTGCTTCACCATGCAGAATAGGATTTAATCCACCAGAAAAATACACTTAACAAGCGATGTCTCTGTCAATTGCTTATGACTTTATTAACAAAAAAGAAAATAGGCTAGCGCTTTCACCCGTAGGCTTCTTCAGGCCACTATCATTCAATTGATACTGGTTCTTTTTATATACAAATCTATTCCCTTTAATTATGATGTCACATCCTGTATTAATCAATTAATGCCTTATGTAAAATCTTCTATAATTTATAAGTATCTATATGCATTTTAGTTTAGTAGTGTGCAATAAATGCATATGGGAACATTAAATAAGGTCTAAGACCTTATGTTCTTTATATATATATATATATATATATATATATATATATATATATATATATATATGTGTATAAAAATAAAATATAATATACGTTTTTTACATGTTTTTATCATATGAAATATTTTCTACATTATATTATATCATGCATTTTTAGTATACATGTTCTATATGAGATTTATATGTTTAGATACGTATTTGTAGCACTTGCAAATTATAGAAGATTTTACGTAAGGCATTAATTGATTAATACAGGATGTGACATCATAATTAAAGGGAATAGATTTGTATATAAAAAGAACCAGTATCAATTGAATGTTAGTGGCCTGAAGAAGCCTACGGATGAAAGCGCTAGCCTATTTTCTTTTTTGTTAATAAAGTCATAAGTAATTGACAGAGACATCGCTTGTCAAGTGTATTTTTCTGGTGGATTAAATCCTATTCTGCATGGTGAAGCAAGTGAACCTAAATTTATTTGGCGAAGTGTTACTATTTGCAATAACGTAACTAGAGGTGAGAAGTGACTTTATACTGAGCTGAAGAGTGGTATAATATTGAGCTGAAGAGCGGTCAATATACAAGTCGCAAGAGACATTATTTCTTACGTATACATAGTTGCATGAAAGAACTTGTTGTCTGCCTTAACGCACTCCCTATCATTGTTTTGGCTGTTACTACTACGTTTTTTCAGGGAGTGGATTTAGCGGTGTGGTAGCTATATTTCTATTTACTTATATTATTGTCATTTTCTACCATACTGCTACCATGGCAGAGCTATCTACAAATTCAATTGAGTTACCCTATAAACCGGAAGTCCAGCAGAATAATAAACTTAGATTTGAGAATGCAGTAACTGGAGAAATCAATCCCTTACTGACGTATGATGTCATTTCCGACTCCATAGACGATGGTGTGGTCGAAGCGGATTATAAAGGACTATCTACACTCTTGAATCAAATGGAACTTGATTTTGTAAAATTGAAACGACTTCAGCTGCAGCGACAGCATTTTGAAACCTGTATATGATGAAAGATCATTCCAAGGGGTCTACGAGTGTCGAAGATGCCAACTACAGGTACTTTGTATCCTGATTTATTATATATGTGGCAACAGATTAACCTAGAAACGAGCGTAAGGTACATGGAACTGTTGAATGTTTATTTTTTACCACAAGAAGTAGCCTTGAGAGAGCGGGTTAAAGAACAACAATTACATCTGTATAAAGTGTATCCGAGTCATGTATTGGATAGTTTAATTGAAAAACTGTTGGATAATGTTTACCTTTTTGAAAAAAAGTTGTTGGAACAGAAACAAAATAAGATTAATAGAGACACACAGGATTTTAAAAAAGGCCATGTCTTCACTTGGCCTAAAGTTATTAATGATGACAATGGACAGAAAAATGGGAAAGAGAAAGAGACGGAGAAAGTTAACAGACTGACTGATACTACAAATAAATTTGTATCTGAATGTAATGCTCATAGTAATAATGTGAATGATAAGAATGTGGAAACAGTAGTGATGAATACTTATAAAAATAAGAGGGTAGTCGTTACAACAGCAATGGTACATAATCATAATGAGATGAAATTTCCTTGTTAACACAGGATGAATTAGAAAATGATGGTGAGACTGTTAAAACAAATAGTATGAGTAACAACATAGATGGTAGGGGAGCCATATGTACACCTACCAAAAGTAAGACTAGTAATAGTCCCCATGATTATGTTAAAACTAATAGACATAATTATAAAGCCCCTTTCCCCATTGCGGATCACTGGAGAGGAGGGGGGGAGAGATCGATCCACGAGCAGGGGGCGACAGAAAAAGAGAGCAGCAGACATACAATATGTAGGGCCAGCATTGAAGAAGATGTGGCAAGGGACCACAAATCTTTAATATGGAACATATCTAATAGACAGCTATCAAGTGAGGAATGTTATATCTTGGAAAAAGGACTATCATTTATCCCATCTAGCAAGAGTGACATCACAGGGAATGTAGTAGACTTAAAAATGTTTACACGTAATTTACAATTAAAACTAGATTTTGGGAATAACACACTCAAGAGGTATCCTTTTAAAAAACCCAGTACCTATATCCCTATTTTACATCCATTGATTGATGCATTTTCCAAACTAGTAGAAAAGGAATTGTATGAACATGAGAAAAAGAATAAGAGAAATTAGTGGTATGGAAATTTAAATCCCAAGCAAAGAGTAGCACTTAAAAGCCTGAGGAATGATTCAAGTATAATGATTAGACCGGCTGATAAGGGTGGACCAACTGTTGTGATGGACATGAAGCAATATATTATGAGTATGAAAGATATGTTAAATAATGAACAGTTTTATAGGAGAATTAACTCAAATGAAGTAGATAAAATTATAATGTGTGTAAAGACATTAAATGAACTATATAGACAAGGTAAAATAAAAGAAGAGTTACTGAGATATTTCTTGGTTGATAATCCCACCATACCTTGTATACAAGGGGTCCCTAAAATTCACAAACACCCCACGAATCCACCCATGTGACCCATATTGGCAGGTAGAGGATGGGTGACAGAACCCATTTCCTTATACTTAGAATCTATTTTGAGACCGGTAGTAGATAAATACATCCATATTTTAAGGGACACTAAACAATTTCTAATGATGTTGTATGATGAGACCTCAAAAATTAATGAAAAGGAAAACAACTGGCTGGTTACGTTAGATGTTCAGTCTTTATTTACTGTTATACCCAATAAAGAGGGACTAGAATGTATTTGTAGATATTTAAGTAGGGATAAAACCTATACATATGCTCATATTGAAGTTATGTGTGATCTGATGGAAGTAGTCCTATGTAACAATATAGGTTCATAGGTTCATAGGTTCATAGGTTTATACTAGGCTATCTGCCCTAAGGCATTTATAAGCCTAGCCCAAATTATTGTGGCTTACGCCACCCCTTATATGAAAAAATACTGTGCCCATTAGTTTGTTGTGCCTCTGTCCAGCAGTGACACAGAGATGATTCCTGGGGTAAACCTACGATCTCCCATCCACAGGTCTAGATTTCTCTTGAACAGAGTCAGCGAGGTGCTCTGCCTCACATGGACCGGGATTTTATTCCACAGCATAGGGAGTCTCTGAGTGATAAATCTATCACTCCAGCAAGTCCTATTTATATCCGTGCTAAGGTTTAAGTCGCTTGCTCTAGTGGTTTTGGTGGATTTGGATTTTTTGAGGTGGAGCATGTCCATTAATTCCGGGTTGGACATGGCCTTGTATGTCAGGCACATGTCACCTCTGAGCAGACGGTATGCGACTGAATAGAGCTGGAGTTTCTTCAATCTGGCAGCATATGACAGATTTTGGAGTCCCTTTATCCTTTTGGTGAGGAACTTTTGGGGTCTCTCCAATTGCTGCAGATGTCGGGTGAGATACATCCCGAATGGGGCATTGTACTCGATCATTGGTCTGATAAGTGAAGAGTACAGGGGAACAATGAACTCACTAGATCTGGATGTGAATCCCTTCATGATCAGGTGGGCAATGTAGAAGGTCTTTCTAACCACTTTAGCAATGTGAGTGTCAAAAGAAAGGCCACTGTCAACCTGGGTCCCCAGGTCCCTGATAACCTCTTCTGTGCTTAGTGGATTGCCACCTATATGGTAGCTTGGGGTTACCTTGTTTTTCCTGAAGGGTATGACTATACATTTTTGGCGTTTAACTTCAGGCCATGGCTCTGGCACCAGCTATCTGTTTCCGTGAGTCCCTTCTGAAGGATATCCGTGTCCGATGCACTTTCCACTATGGCGCCCAGTTTGCAGTCGTCTGCAAACTTTGTCAGCCAAAGTCCTCCCATGTTGGCCTGTACTTCTGAGAAGTAGATGCCAAACAATAGGGGCCAAGGACCGAGCCCTGTGGGACACCACTTGTGACCGGCTTGGAGTCTGACACAGCGCCAGCAACTCTAACCCTGTGGGTTCTGTCCTTAAGCCAGTTTGCAACCCATCTTGTGACATATGGGTTTACATTTAAGCTGGTAAGTTTTTCTACAATACCCGAGTGGGGTATTGTGTCGAAAGCCTTTGCAAGGTCAAGGTAGGCTGTATGGACTGCCTTTCCTCATCAATGGCCTTGGTGACTGTTTCAAGAAGTCAACCAAGTTCAAAAGGCATGATCTTCCCTTGACAAAGCCAAACTGGGTCGGGTCCAATGTCTGCAAGTCCCCTATATCTTTGTTTATGAGCTCCATTATGATCCTCTCCATAGCTTTGCAGACTAGACTTGTTAAGCTTATGGGGCGGTAATTACCAGGGTCCGTAGAGGCACCGCCTTTGTGGAGTGGGACCACAGTTGCCGTCACGCCACTCCTTGGGCACGTATCCTGTGGTAAGGCTGAGATTAAACAGCTGCCTTATGTGCGGGTTTAATTCCTCATTTAGCTCGTGTAGCACACAGCCGGGGACACCATCCGGTCCCATTGATGCTGTGTTTTAGCTTTAGAGAGAGCAGCTTTCACCTGCGCATTTGAGATGTCCGGGAGGCTACACTCGGCTGGGATAGTTATCTCTCCTTTAGGGGAGAGGGGGTAGAAGTTTGCACTGAACCTGTCTGCCAGTATGTTGGCAATGTCTGTGGGTTCAGTGATTTTTGTATTATTTTGGACTAATTCTGAGCATATCTGGGAGTTTCCACCCAGGTTCCTAACATAGCTGAAAAGGCCCTTATGATTGTCCTTTGAACCCATGGCAATTTTTCTCTCAAAGTTGGCCTTAGTTGATTTTATGAGTGCTCGTATTTTTTACTAATAATGATCAGGGTGACTTCCCTTTTATGGATTTTGTTCTATCATGTAATAGCTTTCTCCTCTTATTGTAAAGTTTGTTAATGGCTGGGGTCCACCAGACTGGACGTTTGCCCTTTGTGGAAAGAGTCTTGGTTTTATTTGGGATTGCCTGATCCATGCAGTCCTGGAGGTGTTCATAGAAGGCATTTGTAAGGGCTTCCAGCTTGGGTTGTGGTTTCCTCTGGCTCAGGGGCCTTGAAGGATACCACACCAGTCTTGAGTAGTGTGAAGTTTGCTTTAGAGAAGTTCTTCACTATGGTCTTTTGCTTGGGGTGGGGCGGATGTGGATTTCCAGTGAGATTAGTTTATGATCAGATCTCACCAATGAGGGATATACTTCGGTGTGGAGCATTTTGTCCCCATGTTTGTGACAATGAGATCTAGTATATTTTCTCCTCTCGTGGGAACAGTGACTAGCTGTTCCATGGCATTTGAATTTATGAACTCCAGGAACCGTTGGGCTAGAAAGTTAGGGCTTGAGTAATGTTCCCAGTCTATATTCGGGTAGTTGAAGTCACCCAATATGATGGTGTTTGGAGATACATTTATACCCTCCAGTGTCTTCAGGAAGGCTGTGTGGGGTTCCTGAGTTTGAGAGGGTGGCCTGTAGCATGCTACAATTTGTAGAGCAGTTTTGCCTATGGTTAGTTGCACCTGGATGGTTTCTGAAGCCTCGTGCGTTGCCACCAACCTGGAGGTGTGAGTATCCTTTATGAATATGGATACACCCCCTCCTTTTGTGGTGTGGTCCGGGTTTTGGGGCCGGAACGCATGATATGAGGTAAAACCTAATAGTGCCGGGGTGCTCTCAGGAGCCTTGAACCAGGTTTCAGTTACAGCACAGACATCGATGTTCTCCATACTGAGAAGGGCCTTGAGTGCGTGCATTTTGAGATTTAGACTTCTGGCATTGAGCAGCATTACCCTCAGTTTCTTCCCATTTTGTTTTCTAGGGTGGTAGGTTTAGAATTTGAGCCTTGCCTAAAAAAGGCACTATGGGGTGGCAAGAGCCTTAGCCAATATCCGGAATCCCAGGGTGACAGGTGCAAGCCGTCCCTTGAAGCAGCGTGGCTTGTCAAGCATGTCATCCCAGGCAGACAGACACTGGATCCCCTTTGAATGACACCAGACATTAAGCCAATTGTTAAAGCTGATCATCTTGTCTCTATATTGTGGCATCATTCTTGGTGAAGGAAGGATACTGCTCAGGGTTAGGGTCATACCTGCCTGGGCTACATAATCAGAGAGCTCCTCTATGTCTCTTTTCATGTAGTCCAGGGAGGTGCGTCTCAGGTCGTTCACACCAGCATGGACAATGACTGTGTCATATTTGTACTTGCCATGGAGTGACCAGTGCTTATGTTATGTGGCGGATTCTAGCGCCCGATAGGCAGCTTACTGTGACCCTCTCCTTGTTCAGCCTGGTGAGTGGGACGTCAGTGTGTCTGACTATGGAGTCACCTATGACAAGTATGTTTGGTGTTGTATTTGGCCTTAAGGGCTGTGACTGCTTTGCACACTGCTTTTGTGGTTTATGTGTTGCTTGTGGGGTGTCTTGAGGTAGCAGTTGTTTGGGTGTCTGCTTTGGAGGCCTCTGCTGTTTAGGTAAATTTTTACTCAGAGCCTCCGAGTATGTCTTTGTGTGTTTATGTGTTTGATTCAGTGGAGTGGTAGCATTATGTGAGGCTGGTTTTGTGGTGTGTGTAGTTGCCTTCTCCTCCTGTCTGGTCTTGCCAGTCCTGAGTTGAGAGAGCTCAGCCTCCAGTTTGTCTATATAGCTGCATCTCTCGCAAGTATTTGTGTTATGTGGGAGGAGGAGAGGGTTGTCTGTGTATATGAGGCAGTTATAACATTGCCTCAAGATTCCCAGATTCACCAGCTGGACCGGAGAGGAGATTGACAACTGACCTTTGGACATGCTAGAATAATATTGGGAAATCCTTAATTGAAAACAAGGGCCAGTGGGGAGTGAGGGTGTAGTGCTTTTAATTTTTAGTGCTGACTTATATAATTGCTTTAGTGAGCAAGTGCCAGGTAACTTGAGTGCAATGTGTTACAAGTAACTAAATGCAAAAACGACAAACAGTAACTATCTTTCAAGTGAAACAAGGAAATAAGTACAGTAAGCAATGCAGATATCACTAGTGATCCACAGAAGCGCTGAGAAGTTGCGTATTAGGTGGAATTAGCTTCCAGGGAAATAACAAGCAAACAAACAACAAGCATATAAACAAAGCTAGATTCAGTAGGCCTGGATCTAGTCTATGCTAGAGCAAACAAGGTGAACCAATTTCAGTAAGATACAGTTCAAATATTCAGGCACTATAAACCTTTAACCAGAAAATTCCCAGCTCAGAAGGGCAGAGTCCAGCCTCTTCTCCCACAAGAGTGCAGACCACGAACCTTCTTAATGTAAAATAACTGGCCTGAAGCCCAAGTGCCTAAACCAGAACTAATACACTTGGACACTGGGCTCTCAATCAGCAGTTCCCAACTTAGAAGGATGAAAGCTACCTGTCCTGCCACCACAGTGCTTGCCACAAACCTTCCTAATGTAAAACAACTGTTCTGAAGCCCAAGTGCTTAATCCAAAAGACTTGAATGATAGCTACACTTTAATCAAGTTACAACCAAGCAGTAATAAATACCATTGAATACTTTAGAGAATGTCTGGATTAGTGCTCAAGTTACACAAACAAAGCTAGATCCAGCAGGCCCGAATCCAGTCTATGCCACAGCAAACAAGGCACCAACTTCAGTAAGGAACAGTTCAGATATGCATGCACGATAAGCCTTTAACCAGAAATTCCCAGCTCAGAAGGGCAGAGTCCAGCCTCTCCTCCCACAAGAGTGCAGACCACGAACCCTCTTAATGTAAAATAACTGGCTTGAAAGCCCAAGTGCTTAAACCAGAATTAATACACTTTTAGAATAACAGACACTGAGCCCTCAATCAGCAGTTCTCAACCTAGAAGGATGTAAGCTACCTGTTCTGCCACAACAGTGCAGACCACAAACCCTCTCAGTGCAAAACAACTAACTGGTCCGAAGCCCAAGTGTTTAAACCAAAAGGCTTAGAATGAGTTACACCAAGCAGTAATAAATACAATTGAGTATTTTAAGATGATGCAAAAGTAAAAAGAAGTAGGTAAAAACACAAGTACAGTAAAAGCAGATGAAATGTTTTTTTTTTTTTTTTTTTTTCTGAACAAGTGCTGAGATCAAAGAAACAGATTTGAGTGCTGAAACTAGAAAACTGGCTAGTTATAAGAAATAAACAAGCTAGAAGGCTTCCCTCAAACACAGAAGGGCTTGGGGGCTCAGAAGCCTACAAATAGTCTGTACCACTTAACAAGAAAGGCAGGAAATAAGCTTATTTTTTTTTTTTTTTCTATTTCCCAGATGCTCTCTTTGTACACAGTAGGAGTGCCTGAAATCAGAATATGATCTCACTGCACTCAGTTGAGTGAGCAAATGAGATGGGCCCAGAGGCAGGCTGAGGGGCAGGCAGTTTCAATGCCACTAAGATTAACACCAAAACAAAAACAGGGCGGGTGGGTGGTGGGAATAACTGAAGAGCAGAATAACTTCAGATAAATATTCCTTCAACACTCCTTCATACACAGTTTAAATCAATTTAAATACTGTATTTTTAAAAAAAAGTGCAGAAAAAGGTACTTAAATTCTCTTATACGTCCAGTTGAATATAACCAAGTTTTTAGCTGGCCAAGCTGAAGTTTTAAAGCAGGAATTATTTCACATGCACCAGTTTAAATATGCAAGGACAGGAAGTCAAAGAATGTGGCTACCCCCACACCTGTAATTACTAGCAAATAACAAAATTCAGCCAACACTAGCTTTAGTTCAAGTTACTGAAGAGCAGAATAACTTCAGATAAAAATTCCTTCAACACTCCTTCATACACAGTTTAAATCAATTTAAATACTGTATTTTTAAAAAAAAAGTGCAGAAAAAGGTACTTAAATTCTCTTATACGTCCAGTTGAATATAACCAAGTTTTTAGCTGGCCAAGCTGAAGTTTTAAAGCAGGAATTATTTCACATGCACCAGTTTAAATATGCAAGGACAGGAAGTCAAAGAATGTGGCTACCCCCACACCTGTAATTACTAGCAAATAACAAAATTCAGCCAACACTAGCTTTAGTTCAAGTTACTGAAGAGCAGAATAACTTCAGATAAAAATTCCTTCAACACTCCTTCATACACAGTTTAAATCAATTTAAATACTGTATTTTTTAAAAAAAAAGTGCAGAAAAAGGTACTTAAATTCTCTTATACGTCCAGTTGAATATAACCAAGTTTTAACTGGCCAAGCTGAAGTTTTAAAGCAGGAATTATTTCACATGCGCCAGTTTAAATATGCAAGGACAGGAAGTCAAAGAATGTGGCTACCCCCACACCTGTAATTACTAGCAAATAACAAAATTCAGCCAACACTAGCTTTAGTTCAAGTTACTGAAGAGCAGAATAACTTCAGATAAAAATTCCTTCAACACTCCTTCATACACAGTTTAAATCAATTTAAATACTGTATTTTTTAAAAAAAAAGTGCAGAAAAAGGTACTTAAATTCTCTTATACGTCCAGTTGAATATAACCAAGTTTTTAGCTGGCCAAGCTGAAGTTTTAAAGCAGGAATTATTTCACATGCACCAGTTTAAATGTTTGCATTTCATGGCCAGATATATATATATATATACAGAAAGATGGTGTAGCTATGGGCACATCTTGTACCAATAGCTACGCCAATCCGGTCATGGCTGATTGGGAAGAGAGGAAATTATTTGAGATGGTAGAATTTAAAGATAAAGTACAATTCTACACACGGTTTGTAGATGACCTCTTCCTTATCTGGAAAACTGAACAGACTGAACTTTTTGATTTTTTAGAGAGGGTTAATTTGACTACAGAATATTTAAAGTTCACCATGGAATCATCTAGAGAAGTAATACCATATCTAGATGTATATGTAGAAAGGCTATCTAATGGCCTTTTTAATACTGGAGTGTATAGGAAGAACTGCTACAGGAACTCGCTATTGCACAGAACTAGTATGCACCCAGGATTCACTTTTAAAAATATAGTCAGAGGCCAAGCGATTAGGGCTTCACAGCTTAATTCAACTGACATAGGATATATAAGTGAAATAGATGAGTTGAAACAAAAATTCTTGGATAGATCATATAAAATAGAAGAAATAGATGCAGGTTTACAAAACATGGATAATATGAGAGAAAATGTAGCATATCCATATTCTGCAGATAGCAGCAATAAAAGGGAAATGGAAACTGAAATTGCTGTGGATTATATGAAGAAAGGAATGAAGGTCTCTATATACCATACACAGGATGTATGGGGTATAAAAGAAGTATGTAGGAAGTATTGGGACGTACTAACTACAGATTCCAGTATATTAGATATAGTAGGTAGTTATCCTAAATTTCTATATAAGAATAAATTGAATCTATACAGGATGCTATGTGGCCCTAATAGGGTAGGAAATGAAAATCAAACACATAGGGTAGGGAAAACTAGACCATGTAACAAATGCATATATTGTTCATTAATTAATGAAACAGCAATGTTTATACATCCTGTTCATAGATTCATAGATTAGTACTAAGCTAACTGCCCTTGTGAGCCATTTTAAGCTTAGCCAATTATCCCTTGTGAGACTCAAACCCTGCACCTTGTGTTTGTAAGGCAAACACCTTAACCATTAGGTTTATGGCATTATCTAATGGAGATAGGATTTAACTTTAATGTTGCTTTTGCTTTAAAATCATGTTAATGATATGTCATCCATTTCCTGTACAAGCTACATGTAATACAGCCCACGTGGTCTATCTTGCTACATGCACAAGCTGTTGTGCATTTTATGTAGGCAAGACAGATCGACGATTGAAGGATCGAATGAGAGAACATATGTATAACATTAAAATAAAATCTTGCAATAATGCACTTTCCAAACATGTACAAGAAACATCACTAGATCATAAGTTTAAGTTCATGGTCCTACAAATTAATAACATTACTATTAGACGTGGGGATACATCAAATAGAACAGAACAGAATGAGATGAAATGGATAATCAGATTTAGGGTTGATCAATCACCAGGAATAAGTGATAGAGTTCCTATTAAACCAGTATTAAAAGCTAGGAAGTTATGATACACTCTAGTATTTATTAGAAAAGAATAAATGAAGAATGCACTGTTTCATAAAATATGAGATATATATTTATGCTGGAGGTTTATGGCATTATCTAATGGAGATAGGATTTAACTTTAATGTTGCTTTTGCTTTAAAATCATGTTAATGATATGTCATCCATTTGAATATGACAATTTTTAATCATTTATATTATATTTTATGTGTAAATTTTATATAAAATCTTATTTTAGGATAGTAAAATCTGTTGATAATGCATAGGTTTAATATTTATTATAAGTATATATATTTGCATGCATAAAATGAAGTATATAATGTACACTTAATTACATATATAATTTTTAAAAGAACATAAGTATTTATATATATATTTACATTAGAAATGTTAACTATATATACTGAAAGAATTTTATTTATAAGTATCTATATGCATTTTAGTTTAGTAGTGTGCAATAAATGCGTATAGGAACATTAAATAAGGTCTAAGACCTTATGTTCTTTATATATATATATATATATATATGTATAAAAATAAAATATAATATACGTTTTTTACATGTTTTTATCATATGAAATATTTTCTACATTATATTATATCATGCATTTTTAGTATACATGTTCTATATGAGATTTATATGTTTAGATACGTATTTGTAGCGCTTGCAAATTATAGAAGATTTTACGTAAGGCATTAATTGATTAATACAGGATGTGATATCATAATTAAAGGGAATAGATTTGTATATAAAAAGAACCAGTATCAATTGAATGTTAGTGGCCTGAAGAAGCCTACGTGTGAAAGCGCTAGCCTATTTTCTTTTTTGTTAATAAAGTCATAAGTAATTGACAGAGACATCACTTGTCAAGTGTATTTTTCTGGTGGATTAAATCCTATTCTGCATGGTGAAGCAAGTGAACCTAAATTTATTTGGCGAAGTGTTACTATTTGCAGTAACATAACTAGAGGTGAGAAGTGACTTTATACTGAGCTGAAGAGTGGTATAATATTGAGCTGAAGAGTGGTCAATATACAAGTCGCAAGAGACATTATTTCTTACGTATACATAGTTGCATGAAAGAACTTATCTGCCTTAACGCACGCCTTATCCAGAAGTGTTAACTTTCTCAGACTTGGCTGGTTCTATAAAGTTGTTAGTTTAAGTCACGCCCTTTTTTTTGTTATACAACTCAGAGTAGGAAAAGTGCCAATGCTTTACAAGTAGATTAGCAGAGGAAGGTTTAACAATTGTAGCTTACTGAAGTGGTTTTTACTCTGTATTTTAGAAAGGTAACATGAAGATTGGTAAAAAAAAATCTTCACAGCAACCGCATATTTTGCCTGCTGTCCCAAGACATAGTTGGTTTCCATCTTGGGAACCCCCCCCCCCACAATGTTTCAAGGGCAGTGGAATAGTCATGACAGCAACTGGAAGGGATCCAGACATGGTCAAATTTTGTTAACTTCTGTGTTTTTTTCAGGCTTTCTGCAGTTATTTCTTCTTTACTGACCAAGAATAGTGAATGCATTTTGTTTCCTCTGATGGATTCAGAAAATCTTTTGTCTTGATTAATCCCTGACATGTAAAGGATTCCAGCAAGGGATTCTCTTTGTCTCAGTTTATCTCAGTTCAGGAACCCTGTGTTCATTTACAGATGGAATAAGCTTCTAAACATGGTTTGAGGAAGAAGGCATGTACTTCAAGGAACTCTCCAAATCTGTGCAGATACCCCCCCCCCCCGTTACATGGTACATCAGCAAGGGAGGAGGAACCCACTCCTTATTTCTCTGCAGGTATGGGAGATCCTCCAAGACCCATGTCTCACCCTCAGGGTGGCTTTCCTCCCCCCCTCAAGAAAACACTGCATACAAGCTGAGCAGATTGCAGATAAACCCACATTACACTATTATTACACTAGAAAACCTTCCTGGATCTGAGTATTACACTGGAAAACCTTCCTGGATCTGACTATATGGGGGTGTGCCAAAAGTAGGCCTTTTTTATTCTCTGAAATAAAGACATCTGAGAACATTATATTGTAGAACACCAAGTTGGAAAGTAAGTGCCTTCTCCCTAATTTGACAAATTCTATGTATAAACATTTTTCTTTTCTCTCCCATTCTTTGGATTCGTAGGGTATTGCAGAATATTTACTCTCTGTTTTTTAGACATCCTTGGGTTGAATTGGGTCCTATTTTTCTTTCTTTCTTTGTATACCATCTTCCCTCTAATCTTCATAAAAGCCCTCCTCCTCTCTCCTTGATCTTGCTTAGCAACCTGGAGGTGGAGATTGGGTGCCTCTGGAGTGAACCTTTTTGTAAAGGGTTGATCACCCCTCTGTTTACTTGTGCTGTGGTGTTTGAGGCAAGAAAAGCCTGAAGATGGTATTTGGTGACTTCTCTGTAATGCCGTGATGGGAATGCATCCCATTCCTAAGTCAGGTTATGATTAGAGTTCATAAAATTAGTAATGTTTCAGTCTTTGTTAGCAGAGTGCTCTTCTCAGTACCTGCAGTGTGCCAAGAATTGCATCCTCCTGTAATTCACATGGTGTTACATGATAGAAAGCATGTCTTAAGTGCGACTGTACATTTCTTTAATTAGATCTGTTGCTCCTACTACTGTTGGAACTGTCTGGGTATTTTTCTTCCACATTGCTCTTGTTTCTACCTGCAAATTCTGGTATTTTACAACTCTGTCTCTATATGTCAGATGCTGTATTAAGTGGGTGTAGCAATTTCAGTGATCCTTGGTACTTTTGTCCTTTTTTCATGAAATACTAAATCTGTTTTTCTCAAATGTATTTTGTAACTGTTGGTAATGGGTGGTCCCATGTGATTGATTGTTTGTTTGACATTTACTAACCAGGTGGAGTATGTCAGACAGTCAATATTTTATAAGTGCATGTCTGTCAATACTTTATGCATCTCACTACTAGTTGTACCTTTGGAAGTAATGGAAGACATACTTGTGCAACAATGAATGTTGTTTACTTGCTTCTTGCTTCACTTAAACCTGTTTTTAAATAAGGAAAATTGCAGACAGTCAAGATAAAGGGCCTCTGATCACTTCTGGAATGAAAAGTATAGTGCATTATTTAGACATTCAAAAAGTTGTAAGTTCATAGGTGTGCACTACACTAATGACCACTGGGTTTGGTTTCTTGTGTCATTATTGATTTCCATGATTCTTTCCATGGCTTTGCATATGAGACTAGCAAGACTTATGGCTGTCTAGATGGCCCATTTTGTGCATACTGTGAAATGTTACTGAAAGGTTGTTTGTGGAACTATTGTGGAAATATCTCATTCTGGTGCTTGTGTAAACATTGACATTTTACTGAAGGGGGTTGCTTGGGTGAATGTTTCATTTTGGTGCATGTACATACCAGGAACTGTTACTGAAGGGTCGTTTGGGGAAATATTTCATTCTGGTACTTGCGCATACATCAACATTTTATTGAAGGGGTCGCTTGAGTGAATGCCTCCTTTAGGTGACTGCACATACTATGAAATGCTACGGAAGGGTCGTTTGATGAAATGCTTCAGTTTGGTGATTGTGCATATCTCAACATTTTCCTGAAGGGGTAGCTTGGGTGAATGTGTCATTTTGTGGCATGTGTATACCTGCACGTACTAATGAAGATGTTGCTTGGAGAAATAATTAATTTGTGTATTAGGGAAGTGCTTGTGCATACATGGTCAGAGTGCTGAAGTGCCTGCTGGGCAAAATGGTTTATTGCGTGATTTTGGTACTTTTTCATACACAACACAAACAACTGATGGGTTTACTGGGGAAAATAATTCATTACTGTGTCACAGAAAAGCTTTTGCATTACTGGAAAATCCATTTGGCCATTTTATTGTCCTGGGAGCTGGCTGTGTTTTACTGATTCACTGGCTTAGTGTAATTCGTAGCATCATAGCCACGGTCTGTTCTCTGAGCTGATCTATTTGTTAGAATATTGTAGTACGAATAAGGTGTAAGAAGCATAGATTATCTTTACCTCAGGTTTCATAGATGGTTATTATAAAGTTGTTTTTTTTTTATGCATCCAGCTTTCAAGTGTGTACTTGAATGAACTGGGAACAAATGAAATGTGACTGGAATGAACATCTTAACCTGTGATAAACATGTGCCAGTCTCTCCTTTATTGGTCAAGTCTACTTCTATGAATGAATTCTGCCCTTGCTATAGTTTATTTATTTATCATTTGTTAACCGGAAAAGTCTGACTTGGAACGAAGCCAATTTTCAGCAGAGGCCTGGGGAGAAAGGCTCCAGATGCATGTCTTTGTAACATGGGAGGAAACCGGAGCACCTGGAGAAAACCCACAAAAACACAGGGAGGACATGCAGACTCCACACAGAAGGCACCTCAGCTGAGAATCGAACCGAAGAGCCTCTTGTTGTGAGGTGACAACACTACCGCTGCACCACTGCGCCATCCGAATTGAGTCATTTCTTATCTGTTAACAATATGCACATACTGTCTTCAGGAACACTGCTGATAAATAACTCTAGAAATGGAATGCTTATTTTTGGCATTGTTCAACCAGATATTTTGGACAATATTTCTGCCTTTTTTACTTCTGTATCCTATTGTTACCAGAGGGATGGTTAGGTGAGATAAATGAATTACTACTTTTTGGAGTAATTGTTATACAGATCAAACAGATATCTCACACATTTGCAAATTTATTTCTCTTTCTGATTTTACTCAGTAGTTGCCTCAGTGAGATAAATGTTATTACTTACAGACTAGTACAAGCATGGAGCTATCATATATTTTGGGCAATATTCCTGGCTTTGTCAGTCATGTATGGACTTTAGGTGGAAGGAAGGGCTCAGTAATATAACAATGAGTCTGTGTTACATAACACCTGCACCAGGTAATATAATAAATGTCTACTCAACAGGTTATATGCAGCAATTATCACCTGTGTCTGAGTATGCAGAACTTTGCAGTAATTATATGCAGGTCATTATCACATTAACAATAAATGCAGTTACAATGTAACACTGAGTCATTCTCACTTTTCATGTAAAACTATCAGCAGCTGTCACTGTTATTCACATAATTAGAAGTCGTTATCACATTGATGAATGCACAAGCCAGATTTGTTTTTTTGTCTGCTTGGAGTCTACGTGGAGTCATTTCAAGCCCCACCACCACCACCACCAGATTCTTTCTGTCATTTTTTTCAATTTGTTTGATACACAGTAATGTAGCCATTGTGGTTACATGGATCATATTTTTGTGACCTACTGCAATTGAACATATTATTATGTAGTCACTTTGTCATTTTGTGTGGTCTGACATAATTTCTCGCCAGAACTGGAGACATGCCAACAACCAACAGGCAGCGCACAAGGTCAGATGGTTACAGAATGGGTTCATGCGTGGATTGATGCTCAGGGTTGGTGGATCAACAATCAGCATCACTGCTGAAGATGATCACCTTTTCAGAAATGACTGAGTTCACCTAAATGAAGATGGCATTGACCTGTTCTTGGCTGATCTGCACAATGGCATTATGGCAGCAATGCATGACATACTGGCAACGAGCACCTAGTGACAAAAGATGGAAAACTACCATGACCAGTAAGAGCAGTATGGTAAGAGAAAGTCTATTACATTTCATGAAAACCTTTTGCACTACTTAGAACACAGTAAAAGAATTGTAATTGTACCTTTGCTAAGGAATATGTCAACATGCTAAGTAATACCTCATTTGAAGAAACTGTTAGTCCTTTCAACATGGTAAAATAACTGTGTCTGTATGCTGTACACTTGTACAAATATCGGATTTTGTTTAGGACTTAGGTTATGGAAATTATGATTTTTTTTCATGTTTTGATACATAACTTTACTAGGGAGCATGTCATTGTGCTAAGTACATTGTGCAGTGTTAAGACAGTGTTAGTCCTTACAACATGGTAAAATAACTGTTTCCGTGGGCTGTATGCATGTACAGATATCAGCTTGTTTAGGACTTAGGTTATGAAAGTTATGAATTCTTCTTCTTTTGGCTTTTTTCAGTTAGGGGTCGCCACAGCAGATCACCTGTCCGCTCATGATTGGCAGTGGAGTTTTACAGTGTCGAGTTGCCAGCCCAGTGTTCAATCTTCCACAGAAGGCACACACATACCAAGGGCCAATTTAGAGTGTCCAATCCACCTACAGCATGCCTTTGGGATGTGGGAGGAAACCAGAGCACCTGGAGGAAACCCACTCGACCACAGGGAGGACATGCAGAATCCACACAGAAGGCACCCCAGCCGAGGATCGAACCAGAGAACCTCTTGCTGTGAGGCAGCAACGCTAACTGCTGCACCACCACAGCTGCCTATTATGAAAGTTATGACATTTTTTCATATTTTGGTAAATAACATTCCTAGGGAACTTGTCAACATGCTAAGTAATACCTCATTTTAAAGACAGTATTAGTACATCCAACATAGTAAAAGAACTGTGTCTGTATGTTGTACGCATGTACAGATATCACAGTTTGTTTAGGACTTAGTCTATGAAAATTATGATTTTTTTTTTTGTATTTTGGT